>NW_004797312.1:514122-516653 GCF_000002075.1 Aplysia californica | reverse complement strand
AACTAACTAACTAACTAACTAACTAACTAACTAACTAACTAACTAACTAACTTACTAAATAAATAAATAAATAAATACATAAATTACTTCACTTTCATCAAGGTTTTTTTTTGTAAATTACACATCTAAGTGTTACCATAGCCCCAACAGGAGATGGTTAAAACAACTGATTGTTCCAAATCTCGTGAGTCTTACATTCCTGTGCTCTTTCGAGTCATGAGGTGGGCACCCTCTGTCCCGCTCTCCAGTGGAGTCATCTTTACAGTGTCACCAAGAGTTCCGAAAGTTGCACGAAGTCTCATACTATGGTGATGACATTGTCAGTATTAGTACCTAAACTATTAGGCCAAGACGAGAAGGTAGAGGGGAATAGATAGAGGTAAATATTTGCTGGTGTGAGGGTTTTGTTTTAGTGTTTGCATCTGTATGTTTAATTTCTTTATTTAGTTCAGTTTTAGTAAGAGTTTTAAGGCACTTGCAACACAATAAGGTCATATAAGTGCCGAAGAATAGATGTGTTACAAGAGAGTAACATACACAAAAAAGAAGGAGGGGAGATAAGGACGACAGATGTTTGATAGGAAAGAAGGAGCAAACCACACCAGAGCACCCGCCAACCACCCACAATCTCTTTGAGCGCTTAAGTAGCTTTTAGTTGAACATGCCCTGTTTAGCATACTTTTATCTCATGGGTGTAGGTTTTTTTCATTTTATAAATCAACGTTATTTTTTTTTCAACCGGATCCCTAATCCAGAATGATAAGTACGGTGACTTGTGGGTTGACCTGTAAGACGACTCACCGTCCACAGGCAAGTGGAATCATCACAATACAATGAAACCACTTTATCCAAGCCCCCCCCCCCCCCCCCCCTCGCCTAAACTTCATAACGGTACAGCCCTGATGCAGCTTTCTCTTTACTTGTTTGTTGTGGATCCTACATCTTCTAGTTGATTTTTCTCAGGGTTAATGAATACTCTCTTGCGGGTTGTAAGGAGACTTTTTGTACACTGTTTCTTTACCTTATGAAATTTTGGTTTCATCTGCATATTTTGCTTTTTTCACGAATAAATTACCATTACTGCTTCTCGTGAGGTTACCCAAACTAATATTAAATCAGGGCTGTTGGTAGACGAACTGAGAACACCTAGGGTTCAAACTGAGGAAAGAAATATAAAACATTGACCTCTTGAGTTTTCTCATTCTCTGTAAACTATCCTTAAGGCGGACATTGGAAACGGCCCAGAGTAAGTACGAAAATAGAACTAAATTTCATTATCTAAAAATACATTTCGGTGAATGTTCTGTCTGCTGGTATGCTTTCAATTTATTTGCAAGAGGTTCCGAAAAAAGACAAAATAAAGAGATCTACATCACTCTTGCAAAGCTCGTGAAAGTGCTCATTTAAAAATAAATGCATCTCGAAAACTATGACTCGCCAAAAACAAACAAACAACCACCCCCCCCCAAAAACCCCCACAAAAAACAGCACCCCACCCCCCCACCCCGCCCCCCCCCCAAAAAATAAACAAAACAAAAAAACTCGAATTTATGTCCAGTGTTTAGGCCTACTATTGCTGAACCCTCCATTGAACTAAGCCTCTCAAACAGGAAGTTGCAACAAAACACACTTCAACAAGCCCCTGACATTTGAACTTAAGCTTACCCTGGACCAGACCCTGTAAAGGTCGGCCACCGACTGAGCGCTTGTTGTGGCATGTGTACATATTTTTTGACCTGTGAACACCGCCCTCTGTTCTCTTCATGTTTATGGCAGGGGATAGAGCTTTCAAACCACTCAGTGGCACCAGGAGCTCATCAATTTCTAGGCATGTGGACTTATTGGTATCAACTTAAAGCTTGTTCATTTGTTTTGCTTTCGGTGGAAAAAAAACCTACACATTTATCTTGAATAGAAGTTGAGATATTTGCGATTGAAAGAGGTGAAGTCACTTGGTTTTAGAAGAAAAATATAGCGAGAAAATGGCCGCTAAAGTCTAGTGATTTACATAGCTTGAGAGTCCTTGGACACTGTAAATTTACCCTATGTTGTCTTCAATCAACGTTTTTCTGTGAGATCCACACAGAAATGTGCTTTCAGCCGGTCGTAAAGGTGTTGAGCAAACAAAACAAAAAATTAACAAACCAAACCAACCCCCCCCCCAAAAAAAAATAAAAAAAATCAAGAAAATTGCCAAACTGTTGCAAAATGCCGTTTTCTTCGATTTCATTATTTTGACGTCCGTCTGATTTCACTTATAACATGATGCCTCACTTATAACTTTCAAACGACAACGCGTGCGTTCAGCTCCTAAAAGAAACACTGCGAGTTGAAAATGCATCTTGCAAATCACGAACGTCCTTGAGACGCCATGAGGGGCAAAAAAACCCAAACAAAAAACTGAAACAGTGCCAATGTTGGTCAGTACTATTGTTGGACCTTCCATACTGAGCTAAACCTTCCAAGGGGGCTCTCGTGGCCTAGAGGTTAAGGTGTTGGCCTCTCATTCAAAGGTCCCGGGTTCGATTCCG
>NW_004797312.1:512741-513254 GCF_000002075.1 Aplysia californica | reverse complement strand
CCCCCTTTTCACCTTTCCCAAACCCAACCTCTTTTTATTCGTTTTTCGCTTCTACCAGGTAACAAGAGCTGGGAGAATTCTTTCTACTCCTTCTTACGATAGATATATACTTTACAATCTGTAGTATTACCCCAGCAGACATGATTGCATTTTGAAACAATCTCAGCTTCCCGAGAAGCATACAGTGCAAGCTGCCATTTTATAGGCCCTCAGACACTAACAAACTGACAAGATCTTCCGCTGTCTGTGGTTGGATATCCATTCCAACCTTGGTGAAGTGTGGAAAATTCGCGTAAAGTGCCTTTCTCAAGGACACAATTTCGTGCCTGAGGCTCGAACCCAAAACCCGCAACCTCACGAGTGTGAGTACGGTAGCCTAACCACTAGACTGCCGACGCCACATAATAAGAACAAAAACAAAAGCAAAAACAGCAATAATAATGATGATGATGATGATGATGATGATGATGATGATGATGATGATCTACCTCATATCCTGTAAAGTCTGTCCAG
>NW_004797312.1:505812-511848 GCF_000002075.1 Aplysia californica | reverse complement strand
CCCTCTCTCTCTGCCACCTCTGGCCCTAGTGTTTCTCTTTCTCTGGCCTTTCCGATTTGTGTTCACCGCACCCTTCTGTTATTATATTCCTTACTTCCACGCACCTTTCCACCCCCCCTCTCTCTCTCTCTCTCTACCACTTCTGGTTTTAGTGTTCCCTTCTCTCCGGCGATTTGTACTCACCGCTCCTTTAAATATTCAGACATTTACGTACGCACTTTAGTTTTCATAACCTTTCAGTCATATGCCAGAGACCACGGACGGCACATTACGGTCCGCCTGTAACACACACATTGCATATCGCTTCTGAGTTTCAGAACTATTGTAACTCGAGTTACGCTATTTTTTTCTCTAAAAATATGTTAAACCGTTTCTTGATGCGCATCTTATGTCAAAACCGCGTACCATAGGCTCAATAACTTTAACCCTAATGAAAATGTACCGTAAGTTTATTGCGGTCAATTCAAGGCAACAAAAAAGTATCGTATTTTGACTTACGATACTTTTGAAACCAAACGTAAACTAAACCTATTTTAAAACAAATATATAATAACTCTAAACTAAGATTGTTTTGTTACCACGGACTTTTATAGACACGGAAAGATGTATATTATACTGGTATCGTATCTCTAGGTATAATAGACTGAAATATGCCCTCCTAGGCTGCGAATCTATTGTAATTTGAGATACTATACTATGTAATTCATAAAGGAAGTTTCTAAACTATCATAAGTTCACTTACGATGGTTCTGTTGCCAAAACATCAGTGCTGTAATATACTAACTAAGGGTACCGTCCAAACTGAAAGAGATACACTGTTATTTGTTTCCTGCGCGCTCACAGGACCTCATGCAGTTGCGAGCTCCGTAAAACATTTACCAAAAACAAAACAAACAAGCAACAACAGGCAGATTGCTTGTTTGCTTGAAGTTTAACTCAGGCGCAAAGAGCAACAGCTAATATATTGTCCTTCATAAATTGTTCTTTGACTGGCCATCAATATCAGTGATCCTTGAAGCATAGAGGAAGTATTTTGCCCAAGATCCTTTAAGCCTTGATGCTGCAAAGAAGAAACATGGTTCACACATTTAGAATCAAGGAAGGAGCAAGGGTGTGCCTTATAATTAACATATTTTGTTATATAGGTATATTCTTATGCAGGGAGTTTTAAGATTTTATTTTGACCGGGTAAGGGCTTAAGAGCCAATTCTTCAACGATGTTCAATCGCTAATGTATCTTTAACGTGCGCAACGTGCACACGCGATATCCGAGTTTATTTTGTCCATATCCGAGAAGACTAGGTTTTACATGTAGACTCACATACCTTGAGATCAGGGGTGTGGAGGGACATTGAGTGAGTGGGTGACTGAGCGAGAAGGTATTTTTTTTAACTGAGAAAGAGAGCAGATAAAAAGAAAAAAAATGAAGAGATAAGATAAGATTAAGATAAGACAAATCTCTATTGTTCAGATCCTGGCACATTGGTTTGATGTTTCACCACGTAAGCACACCCACACCCACAATCACACAAACACACACACACACACACATACACACACACACACACACAATAACATACACATACACACATTAACACGGACATATGCACACCCATATACACACACACTCTTCCCTCACACATCGTCTCTTCCACACACATCTGAGCACATAACCATAATAATACGATAGTATGCTTGCCTCTCAAACAGGCTCACAATCACATGCATGATATAAATGAACAGTAATTATAAACATTAGCATTGTTAAGCTAGATTCTGATACCCCTTGCTTTAAAGGTCATAGGAATACGTATATCAAGATGATTAAGACAGATGTTTAATGGATGATAATATTAATAATATGTTGTCAAGAATTAGTAGAATGGCGTCTTCCACATTTCTCCCATGACAATATGCGAATTGTAGGGGGTCCTGGGTATGTTCAATGTATGTTCGTAGTCTTTTTACTTAGCACATATTTCCTTCTACTCATATACCTGGATATTATATTGCATGGTATTCTTTTGTCCGAGAAAAGAAACCTGAGGAATATAAAGCGAAAGAACTAACTGAAGAAGAACAAATTGAACATGCCTGAACAGATCTGGTTACGTTTTGGAATGGGAGGGGAGCACAGTACATTTACCCCATCATATTATAAGAGATAATAGATAACAGACACAAGTTCTCTCTAAAGTCCATCACGTCTCATCAGATAAAACACAAATGAACGTATAACCAAAATTCTGATAATAAAATTTGACCAGGATGGTGACAGAATTGGGTTTAGCTTCTCCACTTTTTACAGGGCAAAATGTTATCTTCCCGACTAAATGGCACAATGCTGAGTGGTTTCTTGGGTGGGTACAATCGTCCCCATAACGTTGCTGCACTTATCTTGCACCGTCACGTGTTTACATAACACACAGCTCAATGAAGGAAACGGCCTCCGAGGAAAGTCCTTCAGCTTGAGGACTTGGGCTTCTTTGTTTGTTTTGTTTTTGTTTTATTTCGTTTTTGAGCTCACAACTATAGTCTGTTTACTGTCATATATTTTTAGCCAGCTTGTAGCTCACACTATGTGGGGCGAGTACCGTCACGAAATTGCACAATTCACAACTCAATAAAAAGAAAGGACCGCTCAGTAAATCCTTTAGGTTACGTTTTTTTGCTGTTGTTGATGCTGTTGCTGTTGCTGTTGCTGCTTTATGATGACTTCTTAATTGAAGGCGCTTCCAGAGACAAACTGTTGAACAGTCTGTGTGGTAAGAACGTAATATTTGGCTGCAGTATGAATTTTGTCTTGCGTATTGTGCTTTGTGAAGGTATGACCATTCGGGTACTGAGCGACAGAATCACGGGACTGAGGAAGAAAAATAATTAAGAGGAAGCCTAACCAGGAAATTTTTCTTATAAATCAGTGAAATAAACAAACTGCTCCAAGCTCAGTTGATAACTTTTAATCTTCTTTGCAGGGTTTATGAGGCGTTTAGTTGTTTGTTTGTTTTGGTAAGTGCTTTTCAGAACTCGCAACTGCATACTGTCATTTGAGCACGCGGGACACATTAAATTATATTTCTAGTTTGGTAGGAATTTTTAAAAAATGTTTGCCCAGGTAGCGGCCGAGGCCTAGTCATAGCGATTTTAGGACCAATGGGTCTTTGACGTGCGTAACCTGCACACGAGACCTCTGAGATTTTTCGCTCTTATCCAAAGATCAGGGGTATGGCTGAAAGACAGCAGTAAGAAGAGTCAATTAGTAAGAGTAGAAAGGCCACAGAAAGAGTCGGGAGCCGAGCCCGGAGGACATGTAGTTGGCTTCTCTTTATCCATTCCGCGGGCAAACAGGCGCTGCTTGTCGATCTGCAGCCTCCATGCTATTCTTTTGTCCAAGAGTATAAATCTATTAATTTTTTCCACATAGTTAGCACGGCAGATGTCGAAAACGATTCCATTATTTATAATTTTGATACCCATTTAGGACCGTACTTATGTTTATTAACAATACGTCATATCTTTTAACCCTTTGGCTGCATAGACGAGACTGTCTTGGGCTCTCTGGTTGGTCTATGAGTAGAAGAAAATTTCTGTAAATGTCGTAAGTCTTGTTAGAAGTAGTAGTCGTAAAAGCTTATTAATATGTTTCCTCTTAGCTTGATTACCATTGTATGTGGAGTGGGGAACTTCCCCTCCCCCCCCTAACCACCACCAACACAAACACCCTCACCCTTTGCTTTCCCAACCCTCCCCAAGTCCCTCATATTTCCTACAAAGCCACATGACTTACCAAGCTTGAGAGACTTTGGAAACTGCAAATTTACATTGTTTTGCATTTCATCGAAGTTTTTCAGTAAGTCCACACAGAAAAGATTTTGCAAGGACCTGAAAGAAGTATTGCCAAAAGCCAAATTTCGATAAAAATTGCAACAACAAAAAAAGCAGGAAATGCCACTTTATTCGATTTCTTAATTTTGCTTAGCGTTTGATTTTACCACGATGCCTCCTCACATCTAGCCTTGCTAAACGTTTTCGTTTAGTATGTCGGCGCTCCCCCCTCATCATTATTTCTACCTTGTAGAGAGCTGTAACAGCTTGTGCACATTGTAAATAAACTTCGTCAAATCTCCATTTCATACCTTTGAAACATTCGAGGGCGCCGAGTTTTTCCTCCATGGAGCTTGGCACAGTTTTTTATCAAATCCTCCATGATCAAACATGTTTGACTTCCGTTAATTACCATTTGATTCGTTTGGTGCGTTTCATGTAGAATCTACAAAATCAACCAAAACGCTAGTGTGTTTTGCGTAGTCAAATCTTGTAAAAAAAATAATTTGAGTAGTTAATAGTTATTGTTATTATGATAATTATTTTGTTTGAGCACGAAATGCGATAGGCCTTACTGGACTACTGGGTCAAATTTGTTAAAGTAAAACATAGACTAGTTTGATTCGATAGTGTGCCTTGGAGCCACCATTACGCTACATTAGAATTGCAAAGTTCTATCTGACATTTTTTGCCATTTTGAGTTACTATAAGACCATGAAGTCAGAAACCAATGCTCTATCTTCTCTAACAAAATCGTAACATTTTTCGGAATCGTTATCAAAATATTCAAAGAATTACATTCGAAAAAGTTTTACTTGTTGTTGTGAAACTCAACATTTTTTACGTCAAATTTCTCAAAACTAGGTATTGATCAGATAAAACTTTGTAATTCTAAGATAGCGAATTAATCTACCCCATCTGATCCCATCTGACCGTGCACATCGGTGCCATTTTATCAATGGACATTGGCAGTCATACATTGTAATTAATTATTTCCTCTAACTTACCCCCCCACCCACAAAAAAGCAGTTTTCATTTGGCATCACTATGGAAATTAAAACGAATTCTTTGAATTATTGCTAAATGTCACCTACTAGATCTAATTAGCTTAAAAACCTTTCAAATTAAGCTGCACAAAATCATTCTAAATCCAGTGTTTTTATTTTGTTAAAGCTCCACAATAAAACAGGGCGTCGGGTGGGGTGGGGGTGGAGGTGGGGAGAGCAGACCCCAAACAGTCACCATAATAAGCAACATTCCCAACAACTCGTTGTGCAGCAAATACCACCATTGTCTTGTTGTCGGATTGTGCGAATTAGGCTCCGTTCACCGGCCTGGTCTGTCTCATGGTTAAGTTACGGGGGAGATGCGTGGGAAGATGCGGGGAAGACAGATGAGACTACTCGTGTTGGTCAGAAGTAGACAGCACGCTTCCCACGCGTAAGTCATAGATCGGCGTGACCTGTGCCGACAGTTAGTGCTTGTATGCTCAACCCAGACACAGTACCGTCAAGGATGAGCCCTTGAACAGTAACCTTTTCGTGGTAGTGTAACAAAAAGAATAATGAGTGGGAAATAATGGAAAGACAAAAAGGATGAGAGCTACTTTACGGGAGAAATGGTGGGATAGATTTGTACTGTGAGGGACAAATAGAGCCACCAAGGAATGCAGGTGAGATGGATTAACAGAATATAGTGTAATTATGCACCGTGAGAAGAAAAGACGGGAAAGGGGAGGGTTGGTGGAATGAATGCAATCTTTTTGGATTTACGGATTCTCTCAGAGTGAGGCTATTCTTATACACTCACAGTGCAATTAAGTGCTATAAAAAGGAAATAGGACCGCAACAAGCACACAAATAATGTAACTGCAGCGAGCAAGCACCAGTAAAATAGACTAGCTGTACAAGAAAAGGGAGGGATAGATATATCCATTAGAAAGCAGGGGAAATGTGAAAGGATTATGTGAGAAAAGACAAGTGAACAGTCTTCAATGTTTCCAAGTGAGTAGTTGTTTGATCTTGACCAGGAGAAACCAGGCAAAGGCGCCCGCGCGCGCGGGCGTGTGTGTGTGTGTGTGTGTGTGTGTGTGTGTGTGTGTGTGTGTGTGTGCGTATGTGTATATGGGTGTGCTTTTGTGAGTGAATGTGTGTGAATATACATGTATAAAAGTGTGCGTGAGTTTTCGTTTTTGATTGTTTTATTTGTTTT
>NW_004797312.1:501236-505547 GCF_000002075.1 Aplysia californica | reverse complement strand
TTTGGGGGGGGGGAGGTTCTATAGGAGTGTACATATTCTCATTCTTTACCGATCCACATGCCCTTGTCTGCACCAGAGCTACGATGTCTTTATTCTAAGGCAATAAATGTAGCCTCTTAGAGAAAATAGTACTGTCAACTCAAACCTGTTGGATTTATCGAATATCCAGGGTCCGTGTCCATTGGATCTGAAACAACCCGCTTTTTTGTCACGAGGAGGAGAATGGGTCTAACGTTTCCGTCGTCCGTGTCCACCAGTTCGGAAACGGCATGTCTAGTCTGTTGACCTACCGGCCTACTTCTTCCCCGGATGTGTACGCTAATATTTAATTCATTTAGAAGGCGGTCTTCAACCCAGCCTGTCAGACCAATAATATGTGATGAGAGGGAAACCAGCGTCCCGGCAGAAAGACCGAGATACTCGATAAAACTTTAAAAATCTTATTTTGGGAATCGAATTCGCATCGGGTTTACCATGAGAGGCAATTTATCGATTTTGGATGTGGTTGGGGGGGAGGGGGTACGGTAGGGGTGGAGGCTTTTAAAGAAAGTTTAGGACAACATTTAAGAAAAAATGTGTGAATAGTACTAAAACAAGCAGAAAGTGCCTAGTGCATGGTTTTCAGAATCTAACTTGTGATGTCATTTAAAGGATCACTAAAACTGCGAACAGTCTGTTTTAGTTTTTGCGCAATGGAGTCTGTAGTGTAGGGGTTAAAGAATTTTACCGGGACACACAGAAAACCTGTGCTCGATTCTCCAGCTGGGAGAATTTTTATGAAGTTTCTCAATCTATCTGCTGGAATGCCCATCTCAGTCTGGGTTACCCATCTCATATATGTTCTAAATTTTGTTGATGGGAGCGTAAAACACCTACATAAAAATGTTTGCGATATTTGTATTGAACCGGTTTACACGTATGGGACCTTCAATGTGCAAATTTACCTGGAGAATTATCAATCTGAACAAAACACCTCGATTGCCCAAGATAAGAAATAACTGTAGAGAAAATGTACTTTTCATCATTAATAAAATGCCAGATTTCAAACAGTCATAATCATTAATTTTTCGCCATTGATTTTTCCACTGTTTTTAATAGGGTTTCTCTAACCTAAGCTTCCTCTTGCCTCGTCTGCCTACTATTTTCTCACTGAAAGCTAAATGTTCAAGGCTTTTATGTCGACTCAAGTGCCCCAGAAACTGCATTCGTCTCTACCTAATGGTTTTTAATTAGTGGGAGGTCCACATGGGCTTCTTTCAGTATCACTTTATTTTATTTCTTTTCTGTTTGCCTCTCAAAATCATTTTTTTTTCTAACAAAGCACATCCCAGTAAGACTCCTTCGCAAACAGATCTCTATTCAATTGCTGTCTACGCAGGCCAACATCCTGAGCGTATCACATAACTACAACTATATAAATTTTGTTACCGATGTTCCCCCAAAATCTAAAAAGTGGATTAAAACAACAGTTTTATTCCGAAGCGTTCATATCTGGTCAATTTCGTAAAATAAAACTGCAGTAACACACATGACACGTAACAGGTAAAGCTAAACTGCTGATGAAAAATCCAAGCAGTGATAGGGGACTCTTGTGGTAACAGAGGTACGGTGTTCGCCTCTAATCCAATAGGTCCCGGGTTCGAAACCTAACTTTGACGAAAAATAGTGTTGTCTAAAAGAATGTTCTCCTTTCACCTTATTTCCTGCTATCTAACTATGTTCTGTCGTTTGCTTTTGTCCCAACTCTCTGCCCCCCCCCCTCCCATGTCTCCTCTTCTGGGCTCCTAAATCTTTGTACAGCCTCTGTACTGCTACCCCTTGGCTCCTTTTTACTGTTGTCTTTCACTCACAACCGTGATCTTAGGGAATGTAAGATCTAACACCAAGCCTTCTCGAATAAGGGCGAAAAAATCGCCGAGGCCACGTGTGCAAGTTGCGCACGTTAAAGATCCCTTGGTAGTCCTAAATCAATAAGAGAAGGCTTCGGCCGCCACCTGGGCAAAATTAAAAAGTAATTCCTACCAAACTGAAAATGCGATGTCCCGTGCTTAAATGACCATGTGAAGTTGTGAACACCGTAAAACACTTAGGAAAAAAAAGCAAAACAAAATAAAACAAAAAAGCCCTAGTAATACAACCCCTTCCTCCCCCGCCGCTTTTTTAAAGAGAAGGTTGCCCCTTACAAAAGAGCAAGGAATGGTTTATTCACTGCTAAAAACTTGTTTCTTCAGCAGGTCATCTCCACGTTACGTGTGTCACTACTGATTTCATTTTCCATTGTATAGCCCGTATATTTGCGTTCCCTTTCCCTGTGTCTCTGTCCTCCAGACGCGTCCTGGTCTATGTTTCTCTTACTTTCTTAACCCTTTTGGTCACTCATGGCTTAGTCGAGGCGGGGCTTATGCGTTATGGATACTCCATACTACGAAGTCGAAGATTTATTTACCTGTCCTCGATTCGTGGCTAGGAAGAATAGGATACTCGTAATCACAGACAGCTTCTTCATTCTGCGTACTCGTGTTTTTCTCAAAGTGCAGTTGATTTTTACGTACAGCCTTGTTTTAGCAACATAGACAGTAGAATCATTCATTGCCTGTCTGACATTTTTTAAGATAATCTCAACATTTATAATAACTTTACTTTACTTTACCTTTTTCTTCCGCTTGTACCGGTGGGTGTCGCGGGGAGACACAGGCGTCTGTCTGCGGCAAGGCGAGTGGCCTGTAAGAGGGACATCCCGTGAACTCTGAGGGTGTCTGCCACAGATGCACTCCATCGTCGCCTTGGTCTTCCTCTGGCTCTCCATCCAGAATATTTAATGTTGTATGCTCTAAGAGCTGGATGGTTTGAGGGCATCTGCGTAATGTGTCCGAACCAATTGACCTTTTTTTCAGTGTGTGGTAGGACTGGTGTTGCCCCTACGGTGTCCCTTATGAATTCATTTTTTTATTTTGTCTCTTCTTGTTTTGATGACCGCTCTTCTTAAGCATTTCATCTCGCATGTAACCAGTTTCCTCTCTAGGGCTTTTGTTAGGGACCATGTCTAGCACTGATATGTGAGTGTTGGAAGGAAAATGGTGTTGATGAGCTTCGCTTTGGTGCTCATGGGGATATTGGGATGTTTCAGGAGAGGGCCGAGTTGATAGCTGACTGTCTTGGCTTTCTGGCATCTAGTCTCTATTTCTCGATCTAATTTTCCATTTTCTGTGAAAATGCTGCCCAAGTATTTGAATTCGCTGCTTTGTTTTAGTCGGGAACCATTGATATTGATATCCACTTTGTCTGGTCTCCTGCTAATTGTCATGACTTCGGTATTGCTAGTACTGATATTCATGGCATACTTCTCGCAGCTCGGATTTAGTTGGTTCATGTGCTCTTGTAGTTGGGTCTTGTTGGTCATCATTTCCAGGTCGTCTGCAAACATGAGTTCGTTGAGTGCCCCTGAGTCTGAATTGGCCTCCTTTGTAATCTGGTTCATGTAGATCACGAAGAGCAGAGAGGAGAGATTGCAGCCCTGTCTGACTCCTGATGTTACTGGAAACCAGTCCGATGTTCCACTGGCAGTGAAGACTGCTGTTCTGCTGTTGGCATAGATAGCCCTGATGTTGTGTAGCAGTTGTGCCTTGATGTCGTACTTCTCCAGGATCTTCCATAGCTTGTTTCTATTTACTCGATTAAAGGCTTTTTCTTGATCCACAAATACGAGATGGAGATCTTGGTCGTATTGTTAAGCCCTCTCACACAGTTATCGGAGTGCGAAGATTGCATCATTGCACCCTCTCCCTTTTCTAAAACCAAATTGAGCGTCACTGAGAAGATGTTCGGCTTTTGCGCGAGTGCGTCGCTCTAAGATCTTTGTATACATTTTCCCTGCATGGCTGAGAAGAGATATGCCTATGTAGGTGTTGCAATTTATTATAACATACTTACTTACTTTCTTACCTTTTCATCCTCTGTTGTGTTAATCGTCGAGGAGCGAAGCAGTTTCCTGGGATAGGCCAGCTGTGCAGCTCTTCTGACTAAAATGAATTCAGTTCTGGGTAGGAACTATTTTTCTAATATGCATGAACAGCGGCCCGAATGGCCTGCTCTTTTCGACTTTAGATTCGTCAGTGACTCTTTAACATGTGAAACTTCCTCATGGGACCTCCGAAAATTGTCGTCCTTACACGAGCAGACAATTGTACTTATCAAGAGGAGTATAAAACGTGAGAAAAAAAAGGAAAAGACGTGACGCTAGCAGGGACCAAACTCCGGACCTGCAGGATCACAGGCGAATACTGTTGAAGTACTTAACTTCACCCCCCCCCC
>NW_004797312.1:486933-499717 GCF_000002075.1 Aplysia californica | reverse complement strand
GGGGGGGGCTGGACAGATGGACAGAGGACAGAGATGCGTTTTTTTTATATTTTAGGACATTTTGATTTCGTATTGTGTATTTGTTTATGGGTCAGATAAAGTAAATGCGTCTGAGAAGTTTATTCTTCCTAAGAAAGAGATTTAGAAGAGAGGGTTTGATTAGATTGTGAGTAGGGGATAGCAGAGGTTATCTTTACTGCACATACCCGTTACTTGATTTATGTTGATTCAGATACGTCTTTTCCTATCGCGAGGCACACCGAGCACTGGCCATAAGAAAAGGCTTCAGGCTCAGTGTGAAGGTAGACATGTTCTTTCCTATCCCTCATTACGTTTATTGCCATTGCTGCCTTCTATAACATGATCTAATTATTATGGTCCTAATGATTTGTGTTATATATGTAGACGTTGACGTTTGTGCATTCATACACACACACACACACACACACACACACACACACACACACACACACACACACAAACTTGCAGGCCTTGTATACATAATATACGAACATAAGCAAACTACTTCTGGAACATGTGAAGTGGTGAGGTACGCACTTTTCTTTACAAATGGAATATTACACGATTCTTTTAACAGCTGCGAAATCCAGCTCTCGTAAGCTACAGATCGGGGGTAAGATTTGCATAAAACTATTTATCTTTAAATTGTGAATTTGTTTCAAGATTATCTTCTCTCACTCACTAGCCAAGTTGGTAACCTGCTTAACCTACATGTTTTGCGCCAACAACTCTGAAGTACAATAGTGGCCAAAAGCTGAAAAAGCGTCTGAATGTACGGTTGAGGTGGTCTCGAATTATTTGTTCGACTGGCCTTGTGCATCTTTTTGCAAAGGCTCGACGTCGAGGTGGCTATCGTTACTAATCTTTCTACCTACGTAAACATTTATTTTCACAAAAAGTATTTCTCGCAACTGGGTCACCCGCAGCGCACCGATTCGTCTTACTTAGCAAAGACCTTTTTTAACCCTGTAAGTATGACCCCGGACTCATACTCCAAACTATTTTCAATGGGCCTTGACCCACCAAAACTTAGGCATTTGCGTGTCTAGACAGAGGAGACGGAAAATTAGTATTACCACATCTTTGCAACTCTGTCCCTTGCTCTTTAGTCCTAATAATTTACCTGCGGGACACCCGAATTACCGACATATGTTCTTTAAATGTAGACATGTTTTAGCCTCATCAACATAATTTAGAACGTTACATGATTTTTATGTTTGTATTTTCATGTAACTGCAATACACATTCTTTGCCTACGTCGGTTTGCAATATAATTTTTAGGAGGCTGGCATGGGCCCTGCCTGTCAGGGCTAACCCGGGCTGAGAGGGATACAACGTCCCAGTAAAAAGACCGAGATACTTGAGAAAAATCCTCCCTCCCCCCGCACAGGAATCGAACTCTTCTGCGTGGGATGTCAAAGGCCCTAACCACTAGACCACACTAAATAGTAAAACTGAATCAAGTGAAATCAGACAAAATTGTCCTTTTTGTTGTTGTTTATAAAGAATCTATAAAGAACGCTTTCCCTGGCGGGACGTCACGTCAGATATTCAGAGTATTCAATGGTCAACTTATTCCCACTGAAATTACCATCTTTTATCCTTTCACCTTTTCTACTGAACGTTCCTCTTTCTACTGTCATGTCAATCATTTTTGTAACATGTGTAACATTTTTCCAAAACAAAACAAAATTCATATTAACTTTACTGTCTCAACATGTATTATCAGATTGCTGTCGAATACTATCAACATTCTGATTAATGTATCCCTAGCTTAATTAAACATTATTATGTTAATAATTGTTCATTTACATAATATTATTATGGGTGTGACTGGATCTGTCTGTGAGTGTAAGCATAATATTATTATCATGTGTGCATACGTGAGTGGATGAGAGAGTGTGTGAGAAAGCATGTATGTATGTCTATGTGTGTGTATATATATATATATATATATATATATATATATATATATATATATATATATATATATATATATATATCTATATCTATATATCTGTATATATAATATATATATATGAGGCAGCGTGGTGGAATCAGGCTCTCGACAAAATAATCAAAGTGAAGAAACTTGCATTTTTCCGCAGGTTTGTGAATTTTTATCAAATTTTTGTTTTTTGGCTCAACACATTTCATGCCCTTTAAAGAACTCGTTTCTGTGTGGAGTTTTCTGAAAAACGTTGATTAAAGGCACGCAAAAATGTAATTTTTCAGTTACTCTGAAGCTAAGAAAATAACTAATCTTTGGCGGCCATTTTCTCACTTATTTTACCCCTGAAAACAGGTAACCCCCACCTCATTCATTCGCAAATATCTCTACTCGTATTCAATATAAATTGATCTTTTTTCCTCAAAATAAATACAAGTGAACAAGTCTAAAGATGATACCAATAACTCTACATGCCCCAAAATTGACGAGAACCTGATTCCACCACGCTGCCTCACACACACACACACACACACACACATATATATATATATGTGTGTGTGTGTGTGTGTGTGTGTGTGTGTGTGTGTGATAGAGAGAGAGAGAGAGAGAGAGAGAGAGAGAGAGAGAGAGAGAGAGAGAGAGAGAGAGAGAGAGAGAGAGATTGAACACCAAACCAGAGCATCAGCGTCTGGACAATAAGATGAATCTTGTAAAGTTAACTATCATTGCCCTTTACGTTCTCTGTTCTCCTTTGTATTATTCACTGTCTTCTCTCCTGGGATCTGTGGTTATAAGCATAGCCCCCTCACCCCCCCCCCCCCCCTTTTACACGCAGGAAACTTGAGTTCTCGATTCCTACGTGGAGCAATTGTACAAGACGGTCACATATACAAGCGACCTCTCCCCCACTGTACCCTCGCTTTTTTAAAATGACATTGTCCAAGACGACCATACGCCCAATGTCAAAATGATATTTCATCAAACTGTCCAAGAAACATGTCTAAGACGACTACAGAAATCTTTCATCGCCAGTGGAAAAACCCAGACATCTCTTTTTCCCTTCGCTCCAAAATATAAGAACATTTTAATGGATCTTACGGAAGTTCTAAGTCTTCGACAACTTCGCTTGGGGCCTCAGAGGTGAAGAGTTGCTTTATTTCTTCATTTTCCGATGACAATCTCGTTAAAACATGCTGTCGAAGACGACCGATTTTTATCCTCTATAGTGAATGGTAGTCTTTGACAGCTTCGACCACCCATGTATCTGTTGTCCTGCTGCCATTCCGCAACCTACTCAGCCAAGGCTGGCTCTGACAAGCACAGTCTGATCATCATCCCCCCTTCCCTCACCCGAACCTCCTTAATGCTTTACAGTGCGTCGACAGGTGCAGAAATCCTTAAGAGTTCCCCTTCCTTTCTTTCATGTGCGTTTCCTACTAATATAACAAGTTGTGCTCCGTTTATTAATCAAGTCCCTTTTTTTTCTCCAGTATGCAAGTCCGGAGGCTGCATTTACAAAAACAGATCCCAGACAACATGCTCATGCACACTTCACACAGTGCGCCCACACCTATGCGGATATTACAGCGGAATACGTAAACGAGACGAAAGAAGGAGCCGGTGCTATTGCCAGAACGTGTGTACATCATATCAACCAACTGCTTGAATATCACGACAGGCTAAGTTTGCCAACATAAACTTGCCCGAATGCCTTTGTTTTCTGGATTTTGCGGTACAAATACTTACCACGAATGAATACTTTCACCTACTTGTACTGTCGAACAAAATTATGAAAACAGCTAGATTCTTTTCACCCTCGTTGAAAGCAACTTTTTCAACCAGACCAAAACGCAGCCTGCATTTTATTTAAAGTAGGAAAATCGACATTCCTAAAACTCAAGCATTTCCCTTTAACCAAAGACGCACACACAAAGATGCCTTCAAATTCGTACTCCCCTAGCAAAAAGACTCTATCAGATCTGAATAAGTCCGAGATGATGGGATTCTCATCTGTGAGCAAAAAAAAAGACTACACATTTGGCCCGTGCTGTATTGGTTCGCATGTGTATACTGGGCCATGCGCTAATCCCCATACAGTTTTCGACATTTTGCCGCGTTGTGATGGCCATCAGTCTTCGAGGTACTCTGAGCCAAATCTTGTAAAAACAGGCACGAAGGAAGCAACAGACAAAGACACAGAAAAGAATGACGAGGCTGCTAAAGGGAATCAATCAAGTTCCTCGGCCTTAGACGGCGGATATGGCTGGTTTATCGTTCTTGGATGTTTTCTCTCGCACCTTATCAGCGGTGGCTTTGACCGGAGTGATGGTGTTTACTACCTCCACTTCCGATCCAAATATGGTCAATCAGCTCAGCTTACAGCGTGGCCAGGGGCTATCGTGGCGACCTTGAGGTTTGTCCTGGGTCCAGTCGCCAGCGCAATTTGCAATCGATACAGGTAAGAAATCTCAGATAAGAAATTTGTTTCCAATGATACATTTTTTCTTAGAGTGTGGCGAGTGGGTGGTTGGTGGGTGCTCTGGTGTGGTTTGCTCCTTCTTTCCTATCAAACATCTATCGTCTTTATCTCCCCTTGTTCTTTTTTATGTTTGTTTCTCTCTTGTAACACCTCTAATCGTCTGGCGCTCATATGACCTTATGCAGTTGCGAGCGCCGTAAAACCTCTACTTAAACTACAACTAAAGAGTCTGGCATATCCCTAAAGCGAAGACGGTAAAAAATATGAAGGTGTCCTTGGCAAAACGTACAATACCTGTTTATTGCAAAACTGAGAAAAAAGATGGGGAAAAGCCTTATTCTCTGAAAACAAAAAAAATATGAACGAAACACATTAATACCATGCTAAATATCGAGGGATACAGTGCATCTAAATCGGACAAAAAGACGTATTCCCACAACTCTTATCATAAGATTTTGGAGTAGGCGAGTTTTTTTTTCGGGAAATGCCCATATGCCGTAGTATGTACGTTTTGCTATTGGAGACTTCAAAACAATATTACTATTACTGTCTTAAAAAAGAACCATTTGAGAAAGGAGTCAAAGGCGTCTTAAATAACTCTGGTGGTCAAAGCTCTATTTTTTTCCTAAGTAGACAGCAGTGCACACTTTTAATTAGGGAGTGACGTATTTCGCTGTTTGCAATATTTCGGGATGTTAAAAGCCACTACTGGCAGCTATCCTAAAAAAAGGATTGGTTATCGACTGGGGTTATGACCTGAAATTGTAAATAGATTCTTGGTTAGAAGGCGGGATAGTATGATGTAGATTGGGGACAAAGGTCAATGATTCGGGTCCCATATCAAAACGTGGGTGCAATTTTTGAAAAGGTTTGAAAATTAAGAAAAAAGGGGTGTGGTGGGGGAAAAGAAGCTGTGGATTACGTGCATGTGGAAATGTAACAATTATTTAGGAGGGGGGGGGGGGGGGAGAAAAGAGAATACAAAGCTTTATTTGTTAAGAAATAGAATTTTTTTTTTTGGGGGGGGGGGGGCACAAGGGGAGATAGAGGAGAGGTGGATAGGTTGGTTCTGGCCATAGGAGGTTTTGTTCGTAGAGGGGCTATCGTGGCGTTTCTGCGCTGCAAAATTATGCATTAGCGTCACCTCAATTAGGTTACTGAACCTACCAGACGTCAAGGAACATGTTTGCATGATCACAACGTGTCAGGGCCCGATAATGGTTTGAATCAAACCCGAAAGCTAATTCTCCTTCAATTATGACACGCTATTATATGAAAAGTAGCCCCATTGTGATTTCCACTTGATTTAATGGGATTTTCAAATTTAATGTTTTGTTTGTGGTGGCTGATAGTTCTACTTCTTATGTTGACTTAGTTTTGTCTGATTATTACTAGCGTTACCACTCTAAATGACCAACCATCTTCACATGTGCTTTCCATTGATCTAATTAAAGCTTTATATTCCCTTTCTTTCATTGTGAACCCAAAGATAAGTGTGAAGAAAAAAAAACCTTCACAACTTCAGATCCCGTTTCGTACCTTGGCAGTTTCCCTCTTCCCAATAACGAAATTTAACCGAGTAATTGTTCTGCTCAATGGCTTCTAACCATTACAAGTGTATACGTCTCCAGTTATCAATGTTCAAGAAATGCTTTAGGCTCACATGATTCTAATCCCCAAATTTTGCAAATCTTGTTTCAGTGTGAGGACATCTGTGATGCTCGGTGGAATCATATTCTCTGCTGGCGTGTACTTGACTGGATATGCGTCAAACATATACCTCCTCTTCCTATACTACGGACTTCTACAAGGTGTGGGACGTGGTCTGTTCAGTGGCCCCGCCCTGGTTATTGTTAACAAGTACTTTGACAAGCATCGGAGTCTGGCTACAGGCCTGGGCACGTCGGGAGTGGGGGTTGGTACGTTTGCGATTACAACTCTTACACAATACCTCTTCGACAACTACGATTTCCAAAGTATTTTTCTCATTCTGTCCGGAGTGGCTCTACATGTGTTGCTCGTAGCAATGTTATTTAGACCTCTCAGTTGGAGTAAAAAGTATCAAAGTATTAACAATAGACAACACAGCAACAAAAAGACTGATATTCCCACCATATCACAAACCAGAAACAGCATTTCGTCGTCGACCCTCTATGGTCTTCAGAGTACTGAGAGTTTGGACAAAGAATCCAGTACCTGTAGCAGTGAATATGGACACTTTGAGAGATCAACAAATGACCTGCTCACTATGGAAGATGGCAAATCCAGAAAATCACAGGAAAAAGACAAAAGTAAGAAGGATGACTCAGAGGAAAACTATGACTGCTGCTTGAGAGACACCTTTCAAATCCTCTTCCCTGTGGACAATATTGACGGGGTTAAAAAGTCGGATAAAAAATTGTTTGAATTTCATTTGTTACGTAATCCTTCTTTTTTATTGTTTTGTATTAGTATCCTTTTGTTCACCATGGCTTTTAAAGCGGCCTTCACCTTTATGGCAGCACTCGCGGAGTCTCGAGGGATCTCCCCAACCAACGCTACTCTCATCCTCTCCATCGCTGGGGCTACAGACACTTTCGGGCGTATCGGCGCCGGCATAATCCTAGGCTTTCCGCGTTTGCGATCGCTTCGGCATATTTTCTTCAACTTCTTTGTTTTTGCCATTGCATCCATTTCATTTGTTATGCCCTTGCTTCAGAGCTTCGTCTTCTTCTGCATTGTCTGCGGTCTGTACGGCATTTTAACAGGTGCTTACGTCTCACAGAAGTCTGTAGTCCTGGCTGACATGCTGGGAGCAAAGCAGATCTCAAGTTCCTTCGGGATGCTTATCTGTTTCCAGGGCTTTGGGACTCTCCTTGGAGTGCCTCTGTCTGGTGCTCTTAAAGATTTCTTTGGAAATTACGATGGGGTTTTCTACCTGGGTGGAGCCAGCATGGCGGTAGCAGGGATACTTATGCTTGCCAGCAACATCGTGCTTTGGAGGCAAAAGCGTCAAGAGAAAGAGGAGAACGCGTCATCGACAAAACAATAAAGAAATATCTCTTAATCTTCCACCAAAGTGTGGGGTCCTTTTGTCCCATCAGTACTGCTAATGAGCGTATTTGTGATAAAATGATTTCATCATTTCGTCGCTCTTGGTGACTATGAGAACCAGGAGGCCAAGTCTGATGGGTCTTCATGGACGTCCTGATTCGGATGACATCGCTGACGTACTAATATTCCAGAAGATTGAGGTGAGACTGATCTCATTGAAGACTTATGAGACCTTCAGCTGTATAAGAAAATCGTGACGTTTCATTCATAGCCCTGGTAGTTCAGATTGTGACTGCTGGCTATCACGTCAAGCCCACGGGTACCCATTACAATACGCCTTTTCATCGTTCACATCCGTCATACTCTCCAACTATAGACAGCGAAAGATCTTGTCAGTATGTTAGTGTTTTAGTGCCTATTAATGGCAGTTTGCACTGTTTGCTTCCCATGAAGTTTAGATTGTTTCAGAATGCTATTAGGTCTGTAGGGGTAAAAGTATAGATCGTAAAGGGTGTAGAACTCTCTGTTGAGCGGGAATTTGTGTTATACAAACTATACAAATGCTATCTTTTATAACTGGTGTATTTTCATTAAGTACGGCACATTTGATATACGATATGCTCGTAATATACAGGGACCGTAGAGATAAGCAAATGTAAGGCAGCGTGGTGGAATCAGGTTCTCGTCAATTTTTGGGCATGTCGAGTTATTGGTATCATCTTAAAGCTAGTTCAATTGTCTTTATTTAGATAACAAAATATCCATTTATCTTGAATACAAGTCGAGATATTTGTGAATGAAGGAAGTGAGGGTCTCCTATTTCAGAGGCTAAATTATTGAGAAAATGGCCGCCAAAGATTAGTTATTTCTTTAACTTAAAAGTCCTTGGCAACTGAACATTTAGATTTTGTGAGCCTTTAATCAACGTTTTTCAGAAAAATCCATACAGGAATGAGTTCTTTCTTGGGCATGAAAGGTTTTGAGCAGAAAAACAAAAATTTGATAAAAATTAACAAACCTGCAGAAAAATGCAGGTTTCTTCATTTTGATTATTTTGACGACAGCCTGTTTCCACCACGCTGATGACCTTAAATGGCTGAAAGTATTGTACGATGCGGCTGGCGCTATTTCCTTCGTACGTGAAGCAGGCTGCTTCGAGTCCACGGCCAGGGTCAACAGAGTGTGGGGTTAAATACAGCCCCCCAGCAGAAAGACGGAGATATTCAACAAAATGTCTTCCTCACGAGACACTCAAACTATGTTATGAGGGTGGAGACACTTCCATTGCAATGACGAGCATAGCAGATGTCTTTTAATTTAAAAAAGAGGGACCCATCAAAAGGGCAATAAGTCATTCATAGTTGTATCAATTTTAACAAAACTTCGAACAAAAAAGACGCAACCACGGGGACGTTCAGTTTGTCAATATTGTTTTGTTGTAGTTGGTGCAAAATCGACCTTTTTTCCCTTAAAAAAAGACACCTTATATGTTTCAACACAGCTTATGGGATGCCAAAATTCTTTACAGAAAACTTACCGGTGAATACGTTTGACAAAAATAAATCTGTCGTCCCAATGGAATAGCGGGATATTATGTACATTCATTTTAAGGGCGAAATGATGGTGTTATTATTTTCAATCGTTGAAAGGGGAGGGGTGTCTTTCTTATCTATTTGTTGTGGGTTGTTTGGTTTTTTTGCTAAATGCTATAAAAAAAACCCAACCTAATTGGGACGATAAGGGGTGCTTGATTGGAGCTTTACTTTTGCTTTTTTTAGGCATTAAAAAAATTATTTTGCTGTTGTTGTGTTGCTGTGTTGTAGTTGTTGTTGTTATTATTGTTTATTGTTTGTTTGTTTGTTTGTTCGTTGTTATTGCAGATTTTTTAAAAAAGAGAGCGGTATAGTTGGGTTGCTAAGTTTACAGTGAGAGAGGTGGTGGTGAAGAGGGTGCAAATCCCCCCCCCCTCTCTCTCTCTCTCTCTCTCTCTCTCTCTCTGTGTGTGTGTGTGTGTGTGTGTGTGTGTGTGTGTGTGTGTGTGTGTGTGTGTGTGAGTGTGTGTGTGTGTCTCTCTCTCCCCGCCCTCTCTCTCTCTCTCTCTCTCTCTCTCTCTCTCTCTTCCCCCCTCTCCTTCTCTGTCCCCCGCTCTCTATGTCTCCTTCCTTAAATTTCAAAGTTTACAAGCCTCATTAAAAAAAAAAACAACCCTAGCCTTCCTAGTGTATCATTACTGTCACATCGAAAGGAATTTTCAAACGACACGCTCGTGGAAAATCACGTCCTTTTCTTTTTTCCCTGTAAATTGCAATCAAATCGTCTGCCAGAATTTTAGACAATTCTCATTAGGCAAGCAGGCACAGAATAATATACAGAGTAAAATATTTAAGCTATACTGTTGTTGGAGATATTTTTGTATTAATTTACTGCTACTGTTGTTGTTATTATTTTTTTCGTTGTTTTTGTTGTTGTTTGTCTGCTTTCCATGAACACAGCACTAGCAAAATGACTTTGTGTTTAAGATACTTTATTTATATCCCAATTAAGTACAACAAAATGTGTGGTTTGCTCTCTTTGAGAAATTCTAGAGTGGTTTACAGATCTGTAGGGCCAGCTCTTGTGATCTCTGGTGCTTTCTTTTGATTTACAAAAAGTATTACTGAGCTAAATCAAGTGTCATCGCTTTACATCTGGGTATACCAAGAGATCGGGGAGATCTTATTCTAAGGTCTTGAAGTTCTTCACACACAAAACGAAATGGAGGTGAAGGATATAATCATTATATTTACTTCTGGTAAGAGATTAAGAATTAACGCGCATGGTAACATAAATTACATTGGGTCCCTTCTAAATGGCTTATTCTTTTACCAAGAGAAAGTTATGCTGACCGCTAACCTTTTATCTAAAAGTCTTCTTTTGTTGAAACGAGGTTAAGGCGGTGAAGGTCGATGAAACAATTCTCGTTGAAGAACTGTTTCCCCTTGGTTTCGTTTCATATTTAGTGTAGTTTCCGGTTTGCTGTTGTTTCTGATGTGGTGCTCTTCCTTGCTCTTGGATTTTCTTGCACGAGATCCAAACATGACGGGAAAAGGGCAGTTCAGTTCATAGGAATTTGGATCTCATATTAACTTGAATCTGATTCGAACCTGTAATGGACGACGACACATTGCCGAGGAGAAGACTGGTCATTTTTAACAGGTAACCCTCTATGACAGTGGCATTATAATATAAACGGAAAACCCAAGAGGAAAGTGGGAATTGGTTTTCTGTACAGGTGATTGTCTTAGGCAGATGGTCGCTGGAGCAGGGTTGACTGTACCTCCTATACCCTATGTATTCGGATGATTTTTATATGGCTTTGCTTTTTATATAATTAAATTTATCAAAACCATGTTATACTTCATTTGAAACCAGTGGGTTCCATTTAAAAGGTACCAATCACAATTCCATGCAAATGTGAGGACGTTCAATGTGAAAGCCTGAGTGTATAATATGTAATATGTGTGTAAATATGTGTGGTCTGGAGAGCGAGAGAGAGAGAGAGAGAGAGAGAGAGAGAGAGAGAGAGAGAGAGAGAGAAAGAGAGAGAGAGAGGGGGGGGGAGAAAGAGAGAGAGAGAGCGAGAGCGAGAGAGAGAGAAAATGAGTGTGTGTGTGTGTGTGTGTGTGTGTGTGTGTGTGTGTGTGTGTGTGTGTGTGTGTATCTGTGTGTGTGTGTGTGTGTGTGTGTGTGTGTGTGTGTGTGTGCGTGTGTGTGTGTGTTTGTGTACAGAATTTGACCTTCTATGCTGCCATGTGTAAATAAACTGTTCTTTTACGCGGAAAAAATGTTTTTGTTCTTGTTCTTGGTTTTTTTTTTCAATTTCCCGCCAATGTTGTATGCCAGATTTTTTCTTTTTTGTTTGTGTTTTCTTTTTCTCTCTACTTGTCTATAAGTGAGAAGTATTTTCATTATTGAATTGAAATACGTCAGATTTGAGCTTCATTTATTACAATTAGTGCTGTTGTCTTCTTAGACATTGAACGTGGTTTTTCTACCCTGACCCTTACAGCTATGGGTAAAAGCTTTCTAAAGTAATCTGGAATGAGAAAAATGTACTGGTTGTTCAAACACCTCAGATTACAACTACACAAGGTTAAAATCTTATATCTACAAGATGCTTGTAGAATGAATTAATTACTAATCTAGTTTTCATTAATAAAGGATGTGTCAGTCGTTAAATTAAATATACATGTAAAATAAATGGGTTATACCTAACACTGAAAGTCGAACTACAAACAGAACAACTTACTAAAGTAATTTGGATGATAAGTTTTTCGAACACCTCAAATCACAACTATACTTGCTTAGAATCTAACATTTACTGTTATTTGTAAAATTGAAGGCTGGATTTTAAACATAGATAAATCTATCGGTTGTTGATTTAGGTCGTTACAATTAGATATTCATATATGAAACAAATGGATTACATAAAACACTGAGAGTGTAAAACTCAACACAACAACTTTCTAAGTAATTTGGATGACAAAAATGGACAGGTTGTTCGAACATCTCAGATCACAACTACATTTGGTTAGAGTTAAATATGTATAAGTTGCTGTTACTAGTGTCGCCTAGATTTTTTTTTAAAGTGACCAGTCGCTCGCTACAATTAGATATACATTTCAATTAAATAGATTAAATCCAACACTGAGAATGCAACAACCAGCATCACAAATTATTAAAGGAATTTAGATGACAAAATGGACAGATTGTTAGATCAACTCAGATAGCAACTACACTTTGACAGAGTCTATAATTAACATGTGCAAGTTGCTTGTAAAAGCGTAGACTAGATTTTATACATAAGTGACCTGGTGCTGGGTACAATTAGATATACATATAAAATAGATGTTATCCAACACTAAGAGTGTAACAACCAACATAACAACTGACTAAAGTATTTCGGACGACAAAAAAAGGAAAGCTGTATCAAACACCTCACATTACAACAAACATAGATCTTGATAGAATCTGATACGTACAAGTTGCCTGTATAATTGTAGAATAGATTTTCTAAATAAATTTTCTTTCAGTTTCTTTTCTTTCCATTGTATGAGATATAGCACTATCTAATTATTTTCTATCAGAACACAGTGTTGCTTCGTTTTTTCGCAAAGCGCTCAGACCACGTGTATTTTAATCGGGGTTGACCGCTGCTTCTTCTTCTTGTTCTTCTTCTTCTTCTTGTTCTTCTTCTTCTTGTTCTTCTTGTTCTTCTTGTTCTTCTTGTTCTTGTTCTTCTTCTTTTCTTCTTCTTCTTC
>NW_004797312.1:480814-485397 GCF_000002075.1 Aplysia californica | reverse complement strand
ACACACACACGCACACATACACACACACACACACGCACGCGCACACATACACACACACACACACACACACACACACACACATCTTGAAGGGGGATTATATTTCTTGTTTTGATACAAGTCTTTTTCAGATTCACAGAGATAACCGTCTCCATAATGATCTAACTTCTGTCGATGGGGGCGCAAAACACATACGTAGGTGAGAAAACAACAACAACCCTCCAAAGCAAACTTGCTTTTGATTCAGAGGGGGGGGGGGAGTATGAGATACTGATGAGCAAAGCTCCCTGGTAATGGAGATGGGTTAATGACATTCACGAACTCAGAGGTTATTGTGGCTATAGCAGAGGCAGCATGGTGAAATCAGGCGCTACTTAAAGTAATGTAATGGAGATAAACGCCATTTTTTTGTTTGGTTATCTTTATCGATTTTTTTATTTTGGCTCAACACCTTTCATATCCATTTAAACACACGTTGCTTTGTTTATTTTATTTGAAAAGCCGTTAAGTAAAGGCACAAAAAATGTAAATTGAACTTTTCAAGGACTCTCACGCTTTAAAAGTCACTAAACGTTGGCGGCCATTTTCTTGCTAATTTTACTGCTGAAACCAGGTGATCCCTACCTCCCGCAACCCAAAATGTCTTGACTTCTACTGAAGATAGAAGGTAATTTCATTCAAACGAAAGCAAGACAAATGTACAGTCTTTAATTTGACACCAATAACTCCATAATACTCTGCTCATAGGTTGATGAGCGCCTATTTTCACCGTGTCCTGACACATATTATAGTTATGCAAAATGTGCAAAACAGTATATGGCCAATGCCTCTTGCAACACTGTAAGGCCATTTAAGAGGCGGGACCTCCGAATTCAGTTCACTTCTCTGATATGACCTGACCAAACAGGTAAATGTGTGTGAGGTGCCTTTCCCAAGGACACAACATCGGACCAAGCTGAGCCCCGAGCCCCAGAACCCGCAATTTCACGATTACGAGTCCGATAGTCTGACCACAAGGCTACTAATGCCATTACGCAAGTGTTTGTCGACAGGGGGTTAGATAGATAGATAGATAGATAGATAGATAGATAGATAGATAGATAGATAGATAGAGGGTTCAGGAAGAACGGAATATAAACAAATAGAAAGAGACATCATAGTAAATCTAGTAAGCGATCTATTTCTCTCATCTTAATGCAATCTATCAGCAAAAACACAGGCAGATCGAAATGCTTATTGTCGTGTTGGACTTCTGACTCCTGAAATTTTCTCAAACTACCACACGGGTGGTTGGCCGGTGATTTGCTCCTTCCTCTCAACCATACTTCTGTTGTCCTTATCTGCCCTCCTTTTTCCTTTCGTTTTTCTTACTCTCTTAAAACTCCTCTAGCGATCGGCTCTTATCAATACATTATTATATTTTTGAAAGTCCGTCACTTTGGCCGCTTAAAATTTCCCAACCACTTAACTTTTGAATTTGGCAAAATAAATTGGGGTTCAGAATCATTTAAAGAGTACACAGTTTCATTGAGGAGCCTTAAGTCACTGTAGTTTAATTTTCAGTTTTTCATTAGTTTCGTTTTGATGAAGTCCGTCTTTTAAGACGCCATTGTAAACAAGTGATGTTTCCGTTCACTTGCCGTGCACACTTATTCCACACCTTTGAAATTATGGAGTGTACAACCACGAACGCGGAATAAGAATCAATCTATAGGCCTACATATATTATTATTATTTGTCAACTTGGAAACGCATGTGTCCCTTTTCTCTCAAGAATTATTGCTCCATTCCAGTAGAGTGTAAATATAGTAAACCAATGACTTTCAGTTGATGTTAATACACCGATCCTTCCTTTCATCGAAAGGGGGCCCAGTTAGAATGAAATAATTCTGTTTCAAGTGCCACAAAACTCTTACTAAAACAATCTACCACGGCCTGGGGTCCAATAGTAAACATACTTTACTTATGTGAAAGAGGCAAGACAGAGTCCCAAACACAGAGGTACTACAACGGGCCAAGATGGAGAGCATAGTGTTATCCTACTGCGCTCTCAGCTCCCCTGGGCTGGCCACGTTCACCGCATGGACGACTCTCGCCTCCCAAAGAGGCTACTCAAGGGTGAACTGATCCTAGGCAAACGTTCTCTCAGCGGACAGAATAAACGCTTCAAAGATGCTCTAAAAGCATCTCTGAAGAGTTGTGACATTCCCCATACCACCTGGTAAGAAGCTGCTCGCGATCGCAGAGTTTGGCGCTCCGTAATAAGATCGGGAGTGGCCAAATTCGAAGAAAGTCGCGTCAGAAAGAAAGAATGGAGACGGCATCTGAGAAAAGACCGAGAGAGCCCTACCTTCCAGCCTAGTTCAGCCCCAAAAATCCCCTGCCCCCGCTGCAACAGACATTTCTGAGCGAAGATCGGCCTGATCAGCCATCTCCGCACACACCCCACCCCTCCAGTGATGTGAAGGTCATCTTCGCCAGCGAAGGACGAACATCATCATCAATTTTACTTGACAATTTCTACCACTTCCTCTGAATACTGTTACTACAGCTCAGTTATAGGTAACTGGCTGTACAATCTTCATCTCACAGTGAGGTTGAGTTTTAAGTAGGTACATGGCCGTTTTATCTGTCTGGTATGAAGAATAATCCGCAGTCTTACAGGCAGCAACGTGCCGTTTTCAAATGTTAGAGCCGTTTCAATTTTTGGGTAGGTTAATTACCCATTAATTAATTCTAATTTGTTTTTTATACTGTTTTCATTTCTGTTTTTGTGTTTTTAATCTTAGAACTGCGAAACTTCCACACAAGACCCCCGAAATTTTTCATCTTTATCCAAGTAAACTAGGTGCTTGGACCTACTTACCCTGGGATCAGGGGGTGAAGAAAGTATGAGGAAAAAATAACTGACGCTGGCATGGATCGAACTTTCAGACTTTCGAGTTCACAAATAAACACCATACTCGTTGAGCTATTGAGCCTTCATAATATACTCAATTAACACGAAAGTACGATCAAGTGAACGACGAGACAATGCTTTATTGACTGCCTATAAAGAACTTTAACCTGAGGCATCAGATTTTTTTAAAAATTGCCCTCGGCCATAATATGTTATCAGAGGTCAGTTGTTTTTCTTCTTTATTTGGTAAGTGTTTTACGGCGGTCGCAACTGCATACGGTCATATGAGCGCGCGGGACACATTAAACTTTTTCAGTTAGTAGGAAATTTTGAATTTTGCCATGGTGGCGGCGAAGCTTATATCGATTTTAGACAACCAAGGGATCTTTAACGTGGGCAACTTTCACACTGGACGTCCGAAATTTTTAGCTCTTGTCCGAGAAGGCTATGTGCAGATCTTTCCTACCAGAAGATCAGGGGTGTGGCTGAAGGACAGCAGTAAGAAGAAGGCGCCAAGGATAGCAGTAGAAAGGCTGCAGAAAGAGTCAGGAGCCCAGAGGAGGGGGCAAAGGAGGAGAGGGAGTGGGGGCAGAAAGAGGAGACGAAAGCAGACGACAGACCATTGCTAGAGGGAAGGAAAGGAGGTCAGAGGAGACAACTTTAGAGAAGAAATTTTTCCGTCGCTACCCGGATTCGAACCTGGGACCTTTGAATGAGAGGCCAACACCTTAACCTTGGGCCCACGAGAGCCCCCAGTCAGTTGTTTGGGCGAGAATAATATTTGATTTCTTAATGAGGGAAAGCCATGTTTTTCGCTTGCAGAATTCAAAACCAGATCCCAGTTTTAAGGGGCTGTTTGTTTTGTTTTTGTTGTTGTTTTTTAATTTCACTTCCGTCGGCCGATAATTCAGTGACGACAACTAATCTTTACTTTCCCCATCAGGTTTGCAGGCAGCCAAATGGATACAGCGAATTGACTTCATATTTTTGAAAAAATGAGTATTAGACTTGGAAGAGAAGTTACTTGAAATTGTAATGTATTCCACTTCTTTATTCTACACACGACTACAGTAATTCTAAAAGTTATGTTGTAGTAAGCATAATGCTGACACATTATTCTCGCGGAAAGCATGTAAAATTTCAAAATCTACATTCCCCTACTTGGATGAATTGTACATAATAATAATAAATAATAATAATAGATAGCATTTGTATAGCGCATATCCCCGCTCAGCAGCAGGCTCTATGCGCTTTACACTATATTATTACCCCAGCAGACCATAGAACACTCCGAAACATTCTCAGCTTCCAGGGAAGCATACAGTGCGAGCAGCCGACATAACAGCTTGCACTAGAAAGAATAATTCCATCTTTTTAGACAATCAACATCCCTTGTTCCCTCAAATAAAAACACCAGTCAGAGTAAAAGACCTAGGCTTCTGACCTGTAACAAAGAAAGATATAGAAGGTCATTTTTACCATCGTCCCTCAAAGCTTCCATTTTAACCATCTTGTATAAGTATACTTACGACCTTAGAGCATGCATCAGAATAACATTAAGTGTGTATCTAGCTTAAGATTGTTATTATTGTTTATATTGATGCTAATTTATATTATGCATGTGATTGTAAGCCTGCGTGTGTGTGCATGTGTGTGTGTGTGTGTGTGTGTGTGTATGTGTGTGTGT
>NW_004797312.1:463205-479985 GCF_000002075.1 Aplysia californica | reverse complement strand
GGGGGGGTCGCATGGTGTTAGCGAGAAAATGGTCGCCAAAGTTCACTTGCTGAAACGCTTGAACGTCCGTGGAAACTGCAAAGCTGCACTGTTTTTGTGCCTTTGGTTAACGGTTCTTAGTAAATACCCACTCAGAATGTGTGTTTTTAAATTGACATTAAAAATGTTAACCCCCACCAAAAAAAAAGTTATGAATTGCCCAACTACGGGAGAAATGCCGATTTCTTTGATTTAATTATTTTGACGAGAGTGTGATTTCGCCGCGGTGCCTCACATATTGATTATATGGCTGTTTATGCTCAACACTATGCTCCATCCGGCTGATTGCTTTGTGTGGGTTTCTTTGAGTTTCTTCGATTTTTACTTCTTCTATTTTCTTTTCTTTTCCACTTTTTACCTAGTGGAAAGGGGTAAAATGCTGAAGAGCACACTTCTTTTTTTACCTTGGGCTAAGACAATAACTTACTAGCTTTTTTCACTGTGTCTGGAAAAAATGACCTATTTAAAGGGCAGTTACCCTGTCACCTTTGCACCGATATTAACAAAACTTCGAACGAACAAAGGTCAACAATGGGTGGCTGCCGGGTGCACTGCAGGTGCTGTTTGCTCTTTCTTCCTTATCAAACGTCTATCGTCCTTATCTCTCCTCTTTCTTTTATAGTGATTTTATTCTCTTGTAACATCTATACTCTTCGTCCGTTGTATGGCCTTTTTGTTTTGCAAGTGCCGTAAAACTCTTACTAAAACTACAACTTTTCTCTCCTTTTTTTTCTTTGTATGGTACTCTCAATAAACACCTCTGCAATTCCGCACAATTTTTATCCTAAATGTATTGCAAATGCCGTAACACTAGTACTGAAGCTAAACCAAAACTCAAGAAAAGGGACGTCAAATTGGTCAGTATGAAGAAGATCGATGTTCTTTTCCCAGAAACACCGAGAGTCACATGATAATCAACGTTATATGGATTCACGGTGAGATGCCCGGAAACTTACAAATAAACTTCATAATGGCCTCATGGTGAAATCACGCTCTAGTTAAAATGATGAAATCAAGGAAACCAACATTTCTCTGCTATTTAGGGATTATCTATCTCTTCATTTATGTATTTTTTGGTGGCTCAACACCTTTTATGCCCATTTAAAAACTCTTTTTTGTGTCGATTTTGCTAAAACAACCTAAATGAAATTTTAGAAAACCCTGCAGTTTCCAGGGACACTCGAGCTTTGAAAGATACCACAGTTTGGGGACCATTTTCTCGCCAACTTTATCTCTGAAACCAGGGGTTAAATTGGAGGTCTGCCTCTTAATTAACCCTGCAGTATTGGGAGGGGCGTTAAATCTATACAAAAAACAAATAAACAAACTTTCCAAATTAATTATTCTGTGCCTCATCCAATTGTAATGCAACCTTCATTATTTACTTTTTAACTGTAAGTCATACCGCTCCATTGCCATTAAAAAAATTGTACATCTATGAGCAAAGTTATAATAAGACTGTTTTCAGTAAACCAGATGTTAGCAAGCATAATTACTGACTCAGTACGGCATTTCTCGCCAGCCATTCTATTGAATTGTATAAAAATGCATTATATATAAAATATCGACTTTCGATCAGGTAGTTCCGATATTTTTATTGCTATTGATAGTTTTGTTTTAGCATTCGTTGTCTTCAGGGTAGTTGCTATTGGTGTTGCAGCGATGTCAGTTGTGTTTCCTTTCCTCTTTCTCCTTCTATCCATTATTCTCCTTCTTCGTCCATTTTCATTTCTACATTCATTTCCTTCCCGTCCTTCAAATTCAGAGCATCCGTGTGCACTTTCTCTTCTCTTCTTTCACTTTCTTTTCTTCCTGCTCTTCCTCCTAACTGTTTTCGCTTCCCTTCTCTTCCTCCTCCCCCCTTCTCTTAGTCCTTCTCCTTCTCCCAATCACCATCATAATCCTCCTTCTCCTTCTCTTTCTCCTCCTCCTTCTCTATCTCCTCCTCCTCTTCCTCTTCTTTCTCCTCCTCCTTCTCCTTCTTTCCCTTCTCCTCCTCAAAATCAATATCACTCTAATTCATCATCATTATCATCACCATAGTCATCATCATAATTACTATCACCAAATTTCTCCACCTCCACTTCAGGAATATGTAGACAAACTTACCCGGAGTCCAATGCTTCCTACCAGATCACCTGTAACAAGCATCTGTAAAATTATCGATCTCGTCGGAGGAGGAGAAAAAAAAGGGGAGAGGGGAGAGGGGAGAGGGGGGGTGGGGAAGAGGGAGGGGTTATTGCAGGGGAGGGGTTGCCTCTATCACCCATCGCTACCCACTTCTTATGCAGCCTATCTAACCCATGCGAACGAACTCGCTGACTACACAGATCGATACCTTTCAATCATTGATGTTAACGATTCCAACTCCGCTTCCAATGTTTGGGGGGTGTTCAGAGGAAGACCAAGAGCTGGGGGAAAAAAACAGATACGTAAACGTACAAACAAACACAGGAAAGACTGAAAACGCTGAGGCAGAAAAAATCTGAGCATTCGAAAAAAGGAATGGGTGGGAGAGAGGCGATAGGGAAGTAGAACGAGAAAAAAACGTGGGGGAGAAAAAGATTAACAGAGACGGGGGGGGTATTGTAGAGACAGTGAGAGAGAGAGAGAGAGAGAGAGAGAGAGAGAGAGAGAGAGAGGGGGGGAAGAAGAGAAGGGGAGGTGATGGAAAGAGAGAAAGTGAGAACCAAAGAAAGAAAAACTGAAGGCAAGGAAGACGGAGAGCAAAGAACAAGATAAAAAAAGATAGAAAAACGAGCTGCCGGAAAAAAATATTTTAAAAGATCAGTTATAAATAATTATTGTTTTTGGTCGCAATATAACGTTACAAAGGTGTCCTAACAATACGTACAGAGCTTGTACTTAACAAGAAGTCATTGCCCTCAAAGTCCAGGGTAATTATTAGAATCTAAAACTGTTAAGCAGTGTGTGAGTCTCAGAGAACCGACAGCACACAAGGAATAAGGTGGCCAGTCGTGTCACGGGTGTGTCATTTGGTTCTAAATGAGATCATCCTCCACCTCCTCCTCCTCCTACTCGTCCTCCTGCTCCTCCTCATCATCATTGTTTAAAAAGCAGAGTAGGAGAGAGAGTCTTCCTTGATTTATTAAATGTAAATTACAGACCCAAAAAATTGAAATGTTTGAAATGTGTTTTATTGAAACGGATCAACGTTTCGCCACGTAAGCTTCCTCAGGTTCTCATCATCATCATCATCATCATCATCATCATCATCATCATCATCATCATCATCGTCATCGTCATCATCATCATCATCATGAAGTGCCAGGTCGGAAACAGATGTCTGTGAACACAGTTCGATATTAGTTTGTTTTTTTCGCTCGGACGCTTTGTATAGAAACCTTTATATTATCGCAGTCATTCATCAATGTTATATGTCAAAATATGAGGTTTTTGGCAAAAGCAAACCACTGTTTTATGTGAGGCAGGGCATTGTGTTGAGACGAACTGTTTATTTCGTCTAAACCTGTTGCTATTTTAAGCACAAAAAACTAGGACCAATCGATCCGCTTTACCAAACACTACACCATACTTGATTTTTCCTTTTATTTCTTTTTTGTTGTTGAAATTTTGACTTTACAATGTTGAAAAATTGTCGACGATATTATCCTGGTCTTTCTCCACCACCCATCTATTCAGTTGTTTTTCCCAGGTGAGTTGCTCTGCTCCCGAGAGCTAATCAGTCTTATCACAATAATGGTTATATTAGTTTACCTTTCAGCTACAAACGTAATTCGTTTCAAGGGCCACTGACCCCAGCATCCACAATGGCTGATATAATCATCAATGTGAAATTCACACTGAACAATCGCTAATCAATACCCTAGACGGGCTAAAATCTGAACGCACCCTAGTATCTCAACAAGCCACACCCAGGAACAATGGCAAGGACTACTAGCTCTATTGTGAAGACGTGGGTAAGAATAGGAGTAGAGAGAAAATCACCGTTATTGTCCGAGGATTTGTATTGAGCCAGCGGTTCCGAAGATTGTCGGTAAACACGAAAGACGGGGACCTGTCACTGTGAACAATTCCTGATGGATCAAGATGTGGTTTTGATCTAGTCTGACTCAGACTTTGTGGACAGAGGGACAGGAGTTTAAACCCAGAGGCAGGACATTTCGTCGTCCCAGACTGCAGGTATCTAAGTGCTGATAACTTATCTTTTCCAGTAGTTTCAAACAAAATAGCATACTCCTAGCATATCCTTTGTATTACTGTCGTTGCAGTCACGGAGAGTGTTATTCTGCCTATTGTAAAAAAATCTGTTGATGCCATAAAATTATCTGTTCACATTTTCCGGTTTAAGTAATTCGTCAAAAATAGGTTCCAATCTAACGTAAAATAGATGGGGGCATTTTAATTAGATATTTAAACCAATTAATGTTTTATCACGTCAATTTGATCCAGATGCAAAGGTCTTGTTGTTGCAATTGGCCCTGTTGTTTCAGGTTGTTATTGTTGTTGTTGCTGTTGTTGTTCTTGCTATTGTTGTTATTGTCATTTTTTTATGTCAGTGATGTTGTACCACAGATATTATCTAAACGTGCGTCTCTTGTCCCTGTGCAATTAACCAACCATTCATACAAAGATATATTCAGTCATACATTCACACATACATACACATAACAATAAACTCACTTGCACAAACACGCAAGCACACACTTAAAGGCACACATTAACAAACACATATTATACACATTAGTATATATTAAGAAATTCGTAATATGTTATACACATCATACATGTATGTGTTTGTATGTGTATGTGTGTGTATGTATGTATGTATGTGTGTGTGTGTGTGTGTGTGTGTGTGTGTGTGTGTGTGTGTGTGTGTGTGCGTGTGTGTGTGTGCTTGCGTGCGTTTGTGTGTGCATACTTCATAATATTCTTGTGTATATGTGTATGTGAGTGTGTGTCTAAATCTGTTTATCCGTTTACCTGGGGGAGGGGGGGGGGGAGAATAGTGGTGGTTAAAAGTGGTAATTACCTTCATACATTGCCATCCTATCTACTGCCTGCCAGATTAAGTGCTTAGCTATTTACCAATGTAACAATTGCTTATCTATCTATCTAACTGTATATTTGTATTCCGTTCTTACTACTTTCCCCCCTTAACAACCAACCAGCCAACCAACCAAACAATCAACCAACCAATCAACCATGCAAGCAAGCAAGAAATCAAGAAACCAACCAAACAAACTAGCAGTCAGCCAAACTATTAATCTTCCTACTAACAACATTGATATCTTCATCGATCCTTCTACATACAATGTAAACATTTATTTATGGATCTGTGTATTTACTCATTGGGTGTGTTTTCTCTGCGCGTGTTGTTATTTCTGCCTATCTCTGAGTCGGAGTCTTTCCTGCATTCACAATTGTATGAGATTCCCGCCACTGAAGTCTAAGTAAAAAAAAAAGAAATACAAAAACACAACAACCACAGCAACCAAAAAAACCCCCTCACAGCAAAACAATCCACAAACTTATCATTCTTTTGTATGTCAACAAACACTAAGGACGATGTTTATGGTTTCCACGATGCTCACTTTCTCTGACGTCATCAGTCAGTCGGCCTCCATTAAATTGCACCCAGGACACACGCATGTTCTTGTATAAATTTGCCCCCGGTCATGTTTTAAATATAGACCGGGTTCTTTTCTCCTCTGAAATTCCTTTGTTTGAGTCTGGCACGGCCAGGGAATAACAGCATGAACGTGAGTTTAACTCTTGGTATACTGCACGCTAGTTCAGCTGGCTCAAGGCATTACCTTTCCAGACCTCAGAAAATCCATCGTTGTGTGTGGTTGGCGGATGCTCTGGTGTGGTTTGCTCCTTGTTTTTATTTTCTTATCAAACATCTGTCATCCGTATCTCTTCTCCTTCTTTGTTGTGTTTATTGCTCTATAATAACTCTTCTAATCTGCATCACCTATGACCTAATTGTGTTGCAAGAGGTGTAAGGCGTTTGCTGAAACAAAACAAAAGGCCCAACGTATCTAATATTAGACCATTATATTGCATGGAAATGTTTTTCTATCTGTATAGAATTAATGTTTTAATGAATGTTTCTAGTTACTCACGTTTCAACTGCATTTTGACTGTTCGTGAATTTATATTGCATTGTATATTTTTAGTGAACACATTTTCAACCTCACTGCGAGACTGTTTTTCTGGTATAAAATTTTACACATATGCATTTATATTATATGTATAATACTTTGTTTTACGTACACATTTGTGTCGATTAATTTTTAAGATGTGATGTCTTTTTCATTGTAATGCGCATTGAGCATCTTTTAGGAAATGGAAATGCGCAGTATAAATGCTATTTATTATTATTATTATTTATGGATCATTCGTTTGTACCAATTTTGGTATTTGTTATATGCAAATAGGTTAGATGGGAGCGGAGATATAGTGGAAGGGGCAATCCCGTTGGTTAAGGTAGGCTACTTAATTAAGTAGGAAGAGTGCTCCGGTTGTTCTAACTATCTGTCAGCCTGTTTTCCCCTGAATTAAAAAATGTCTTTGAAGTCCAGCCGCTGATCTCCGATTTAAAACGCAGCATTCTTTTGTATGTCAACAAACACTAAAGGTGATGTTTATGGTCTTCACCATGCTCACGTTCTCTGACGTCATCAGTCGGCCTCTATTTGCACACAGGACACGCACATGTTCTTGTAAATATTTACCCCACGTCGAGGTTTAAATATGGACCGGAACCTTTTCTCTTTAGCTTGAATCTGGCACACCCACGAAACAACATCATAAAACTTGAAAGTGAACTTAACTCTTAGTATAAAGCACGTCAGTTCAACTGGCTCACGGTACAGCTCGGCTGTTCATTGTCATAATAATGATATTAACCTACTAAACCTCAGCAAATCCGTTGTAGTGGGTGGTTGGTGGGTGCTCTGGTGTGGCTATTTCTCCTTTTTTCTTATCAAACATCTGTCGTTCTTATCCCGCCTCCATTTGTGTTGTGTTTGTTACTGTCTTGTAACACCTCTGATCTTTGGAAAGTATATGCTCTACTTGTGTTGCAAGTGCCGTCAAACGCTTACTAAAACAGAAAAAACAGTCGCATATTTAGTCAAACTGTATGTCCATTGCACGGACCATTCATTTCTACCAGTTTTGGAGTTTGTTTTATGCAAATAGGTTAGACAGGAGCGGAGCTATGGGGAAGTTTGTGATGCTGAATTGTCTGCGTACAAGAGTGGAATAAGTTAAACTAATAATCATTCTAAGTCCTCCAAATATTTTGAATATTACGATAAATTTCTTAGTTTGCGAGAGATAATTATGTATAGATATACAACACTTGTTTGTGATAATATCATGTATGTATTGAAATGTCTTCATTATATTCTTGTATTGTTATGTTTGCAACTTTTTTCAATATAGTGAGGTCAACATTTATTCGTCGCACAACTTATTGTCAAATAATAATATTCCCTCAACTATCAAACACAAACTCTCCAGCTTCAGCACAATGGCCTGTCTTATCAATGGCTTATCTTAATATTTCAATATTTGTGTAAACACCTATTAGCTGAATTCTAGAATATTCTTACTAATTAAGAATCCCAGTGGGTGGTTTCTACAAATTTAAAAGGTTTACAGCTGGGTCAATAAAGTTTTAAAAAGAAGTCGGTCATTTTTTCTTTCTTATCCCGACATTATGCTTTGTAAACACATGTTTTGAGGACTTTTAGAGCAAGAACGTGTTCACAATAAAAGTAATTCCTCAAAACAAGTTTTGCCATAAAAAGTGTCATTGGTGAGGTGTGATGTTGGCCAGTATGCAAAATGTGCGTGAGAAGCGGAAAGTGCCGGTAACTATCCCATTTTTCGCGTTTCGGAGACTTTTAGTATTTCATATAAATTTATGAAAGAAAGTTTTTCAGTCCAGCCTCAATTTTTGTGAAAAAATATCAAGTTAAGACAAATGTATACAAACTGCTATGCAAAGTATGGGTGACATTGATCCACCGGATAAAGAGATATTAGACGAATTTTTGACTACACTATAATTTTTAAAAGGCGAAATAACCTTCCGTATACTAAGAGTTAAAACGTTTGTGGATGAAGTGTTATCCCTGGACAAAAAGAACAGAATTTCCCGCGCGAAATAGTCTGACACTCGACAACACGACAATAAACTAATCGATGGGCCCCTGAAAGTGGAGTTAATAGGCAGGGGAACCAGTTACAATTGATGAACTAGCAGAATATCTTTGGAAGTTGATGAAGGAAAACTTAACGACTCGATAGCAGTTACCGTGTATGTTTTTCAAACAGTTCTCCGCTTTATTTTGATGTCTTATCCTAACGTTTTGGAGTTGGACGCTCAATCTAAAGACCTCTGTGAGTCCGCTTCCCCGTGTATTTTGAGTATTTCATTCTAAAAATTTAAAGGACAACACGTTAAAAAAAATTCTTGGTCAATCAACCAAGAAAAAGTGTAATTCAAACGTATGCCTACTTTGAATAATATTGAAATACAAATGGTTAGTTTTTGTGTGTGTTTGTGTGCGCATGTGTATGTGACAGATAAGTAACTCTAACGAAGATGGCAGTGTAATGTAATATGTTGGCGCCAGGCATATAATGAAGCCAGATGAGACTTCATGTATAGCTGAAATCAATGCGTATCCTATGACTTCCAAGAGTCAAAATAAAATGAAAGCAGAGGGGGCCCGTTTTCTTAAACGTATTTGAAAACTGTTCTATTTCGCTTTTTTGAAAATTTAATTTTGTGTTGCGGCAAAAGGCATCAATTCTTACATAATTAAAGATGTTCTTTAAGTGAGTGTGTGTTTACCTCGGTGAACAAAAGCTCTGATTTTAAAAAAAAGGATGTCTGGTACAACAGTAAGATTCTCTGAATTTCTAGGACAAACGTAGAAATATATAAGTTTAATGTCATGTTTGAAAAGTTATTGTCTTTTTTCGTATCTGAGCAAAGTGTGTTCCATTTTTGCAATAGGATAGGTTGTTTTTTTTAAATTCTGTCCAGGGATGGAGTTAATTTGCTATTCTGTGTATACCAATGGTGCAAGAAAAGTGCTGTCGAAAGTATCCATAGCTTGAAGTGCTCAGGATTACTCTTTCCTGAACTGCTGGATTTTTTCCCCCTGAGTTGATCACCTTAAAATAATATCAAGAGTCCAGGATAGGGGAGGTGGAAAGTGTTTATTCGTGGCCAATACCCTGATGCTGGGAAAGAAAGGAGTGATGATGATGATGATGATGATGATGATGATGATGATGATGATGATGATGATGATGATGATGATGATGATGATGATGATGATGATGATGACCGCATGAGAAATATTCTATCATGAACTTGTCTCTGAAAAAAAATTCAAGTGAGTTAGAAAAGGCTATCTGCTTTGAACAAATTATGCTGGATGTAGCCAGTGAAAAGACATGTAATGCGTCAGAAACGACCTATAAAACTGGTCACTAACTAAAATTAAAATACAGTTTTCAGGGTGTGTTCTCCTTTGTGATGACAGCTTGACTTTGTAAATAGAATGTACTATCTGCAAACTGCTAGATTTCTTTCCACTCGTACACCTTTCAAAGTATTGTTGCTTCTTAGGTGCTCTGCACGCCGTAATAATATTCCGATTCCATCAACGAAAATATCATAAATTCTATAGTTACTTTTTTTGGGTTATAAACAGTAATATAGATATAGTCAACGAATTTTGACCTAAAATTCTCAAAGTTAGTGTTCCATTTGCCGCGTGTCCAGGCAATGTATGAGAACCCATTTGGAAATTCCTCCGAGGATCGAAATGTGAACAACAAAGGCAATTATCCGTGGGTATGTGTAAAAGTGCTCGCGTGTTTAGTGCGGGAGGGAGGGTCGGGGGGGGGGGGGGGGGGGGGGCGAGCGGTGTACTTGTACGAACTAACAAACCGAAAAAATAGCTCACTAATCTACCTCAAGGTTGACATGTCCAAAGCAAATCGGTTTTTGATTCTTCCCTATCTATCTATCTATCTATTCATCCATCTATCTATCCATCCATTTATCTATCTATCTATCTGTCTATCTATCTATCTATCTATCTATCTATCTATCTATCTATCTATCTATCTATCTATCTATTTGTGTTAGTTGTCTATCATATCAAACACCTATCGTCATTATCTCTCTTTCTGTTTTTGTGTGTTTGTTGCTCTCTTGTAATACCTCTAATCTTCGACACTTATATGATCTTATTGTGTCGCAAGTTCTGTATAACTCTTACCAAAACGTAACTCTCTATCAGCCTTTCATTTCATTTATCTATCTTTCGATTCCACAATTGTCTGTCTATGTATCTATTTTTCTGAATATCAAGCAAATCAATAAAGTATTCAGCTGTCTATCCGTTGATATTGGCGTCTCCCTGTTCACTATAATATTATTATTATTCAACTTCTGTCAGCCACTCAGTCTGATGCTAGCCTGGCTAAACTATTTATACAGCTTTTAACTGGCTTGAAACTAAAGCCCCCTTTTAGACATGATAACTTTAGAGGGGATGCGCGTAACAAAGGGTTTGTCAACCCATTGATAGTGCAAAACAGTATAATTGCGCGTGTGTCGATTTTTAATTATTTTTTTCTTTTCTTTAAAAAAAAAATTTTTCTTTGCCCCCTCCCCCCGCCCGTTCAGGTGTCAAAAAAAAAGAAATGAAAAAAGGAATGATAAAGAAAAAAAGACGGGGAGAGTTTTGTCTTTTGGCAAGGATTTAGTAACGAGGAGCCATAAGCATTCTTGTTAAAAGTGATGAAAGACACGAAGATAAAATATAATAGAATGCTTGAACCACCCGTTCCCTTTATGTTTAGATCCATATCTGACCACAGCAAACAGGACAATAAACTCCTCAATCTCGCACCACCTATGCTATTTATTTCAGCGTTATGAGACGAACATAGAAGATACGGCTCGTGCCATCTTGGCTGTTTGTCTAAGTGCTTGGCTAAAATGACCGAAAAAGTAAACCCAATTATCGACAAATTATACATTACTTATTGGAATTCCAATTGCAATGAAAATAAACATTAACGCAAAACAAAAACCAAAGAAAAAAACATCAAGAGGGTGGATCACGCCCATGAAAGCAGACACTGATCACTCATTAATATACTTTTCAGCGGTAGTCGATAACATGCTATTTATTGGCTGTTCCGTTTCAACCGTTCTTGTGAATCTGCTTAAACCCCAAGCCATTAATTATTCTTGCTTCTGTGATTCGTATGAGTGGTTGGCTGCTGATCTTGTTTAGTTTGCTCATTCTTTTCTATCAAATAACTATAACGTCCCTATCTACCGCCCCTCTTTTATTTTTATGTTACACTCTAGAAACTCTTCTAATCTTTGACAAGACTTGCTTGACATAACTGTGTTGCTAATGCTGTAAAACTCTGACTTTTGTGTAATTGTTTAGTAGAAGAGGTATCTATTTTTTCACGATAATGCAGGTGTTTACCGTACCTGTTATACACACTGAATGTCTTGTCGAGATGAAAATGGGCATTAAAAATCGTTACCTTAGAATAACAATGTTCTGTCAAATTTTGTTTGTTTGTCGTTTTGAGTTACCAAGACCTTGAGATAGGAGACCAAATGTTCTATCTGTTCTATCAAAATGTAAGATTTTTTTTTATAAGATATTCAAAGACTTGCATTTGAAAAAGCTTGACTTGTTGTGAAATTCCAAATTTTGACGTCAAATTTTTCAAAACCAAGTACTGAGCAGATATAACTTTGTAATTCCAGGGTGGCGAAAAACTATTTAAAATAATTTAATGTTATGAGATATTTCATCTTATGTTGATATTTATTCACAACAGAAATGAGAGCAGACAACGCCCAACACCAGTTTTCTCAGGCGCTGGCGGAGGGTGATCTAGACAGCATCGTCAACCTTCTGCAGGATAATGTCCTTGACATTGACTCAGCAGACGTGAATCACGACCTCGAGACCCCACTGATGAGACTTTGCCATGCAGACGCAGTAAACCACTCGCAAATGGCGGCCGTTTTAGGTTTGGAAAAAACTAACGAGGTTTAAAAAAGAAACTTTAAAGTTGCCAAAGGCGCGTCTAAATAAGAGCAAGAACACACTGGGCATTCTTAGCAGCCTATAATTTACAGTTTTTAAAAAAAACCTCAAAGGAAGGAAGAAGGAAGGTCTAATGCTTCTCTTTGATATTCGTCGCCTAAGATAATGACTTGGAACCTCTATCATAAAATTGCTCTTTCACTTAAATTAAGGGCAGTGCTTGTGGCTAGTACTTGTTTTCCCTGATACTTTTCACTTTATGTTTTCCATATTATTAACGATTCAAAGAACACTACATTCAAGCAATAAAGCAAAATGATAAAACAACCAAAGAAGAACCCCCCCCCCCCAAAAAAAAAGTCCAGCGTTATGAGATACCCCTAAAAAATGGACAAGTAAAGAATAAAAACACTTAGAAACAAGTAATCAATCAAGCAAAGAGAGACGAAAGTAACCACAGTCTCGATATTTAAGCAATCTATCTCGGCCGAGGTGTCCACCTGTCGCCAGAGACTTACTTTATTTTTCAAAGTGAGCAAATCTGTTGTGAAATTGGTTTGCAGGGTGAGATGTCTACGACTCGGGAGGGTTTCGATTTTTTTTCTTAGCCCTCTTGATGTTCTACAGGTAATCCTAGTTTCTGAAATCCGGTAAGGGGAACAAAAAGTTTGCTTTTAAAACGAACTCTTCTACTCAGTTAGCACTTGCAACACAAACTAAGACAAATGAAATCGAACTTTTACTAACGGTCACCTGTCCAAGACAATCATCTGTACAGACGACAACTTCCCAATTCCCTCCTGGCAGTAATTAAAACATCATAATAATACTGTCCAAAACGTTCACCTGTCTAATACAAGCACTTTTCTCCTCGACAAATGGATTAGTCTTGATCAGTTTTGATTGTGTTAAGGAGACACTCAAAGTCAAGCAGCTTGGTAATATTCTAAATAATTTCTTTTCTATCGTGCTTATCACTCCTCCTTCTTTTCATTGTACGTTACTCTCTAGTAACACCTCTGGTCTCCGTCATTTTTATGACCTGATCGTTCTACAAGTTCTGTAAAATCTTACTGAAACTCAAACTAACATTTTTTTCACCACCTCCAGAAATTGCGCAAAGCAAGTCCCCCAACATGGACAAACAAGACGCCGTGGGTCGAACCCTGGCCATGCACGCCTGTATCTCTCAGAATCAGCCCGTCGTTACTTTCCTGACCTCGCAGCTGTATGACGTCATGCTCGCAGACAGAACCGGAAACAACGTCATGCATTATGCTGCAACTGGCGGGAACGAAGCCATTGTGAAACAGCTGCTCACACATCCGGATATGGCGCGTGCACTTCAGGTTTTGAACTATCACGGTGAGTATTGTACGAGCATGCATACAGGCAGCCTTTTTGATGTTTGTGTGGGTTTTTTTCGTTTTAATTTTTGTTACAGTTTTACGGAATTTGCATATGGACAACCGATGTCAGTCTGACTTTGTTCTCGAAGAGAACTTGTTTATTAATGTTGAGGTTTTACGCCCCTATCGACATAGTTTAGATCTTTTAGGAGTGGGCTTCGACTCTGCCTGTCATGACAGATCCCACCAGGACTGAAAAGGATGCAACATCCCAGTAGAAAGATTCAGATACTGGTTGAAAGTTTTACTTTCTCGAGAATCGAACTCAAGACTCTACGTGCGACGGTGAAGCACCTAACTGCTGCGCAATAGACGCTGGTAAGACGCTGTCATAGCCCTCCTTACTTTTGCCCCAGGAGTTGCCCCCTAAATGGGAATTAGTCTTTCCCGTGTAAAACAGATGTATTGTTGTGGCAGCGGTGGTCTCGTGGTTAGGTTGTTGGGCTTAGACCAAGGAGGTTTGTTTTAAGCTCCTTGGTTTAGACTGATATAAAAAGCCAAGGTTGCTACTAAACAGAAATGAGGAATATAGATTTTACATTATCCTAGTAGCACAAAGTTCTATACAGGGGCGAAGGCTGACTTTTTTGACAGGGTAATCAAAGTGAAACGGGACCAGATATGGCCTGTAGATATGACACAAGAATCTTACTCGAGGCGGCGACTCTGAGTTGTGAATGAAAACAATTCCGGAATTCATATTGTATGTTCAACCGCCAAAATGATCGGGAAAGTATCTTATTAAATATCAGTTCCAACTAAAATTAAATTTAACTTTAGATGTGAATACATAAACACAAAGCAAAGAAGCAGAGACGTCAGTACTAGATCTATATGTTATAGATCTACCAGTGAGTCTAACTCTTTGGTAGAACATGACAATTATCATTTTTTAAATTTTACATTTGGCTGTTTTTGTTAGCCTTCCGCGGCCAGGAGCTGGTGTCATAATCGAGGTCACGATCTGATCATAGGACGGTAAAAAGTCGAGGAAAAAAAGCAAGTACTTACAACAGTGAAGAGATTGTTAGGAGTTAGTTCCCCTCACATTTGTGAGGTAGACTCGACCAGTGTTAGTTAGCTTACATAATCAGGGCTTGAGATTGATTTTAACTGTGACCCCAAAGGGGTGAACAGGGTATATGTGGCAATGAAACAGCTTAGACTGCTATGCCTATTATTATGTTCCCTTCAACTATATTGGTGGACTCTTCCAGCCTCACTTTAAGCTTACTTAATCAAAGCTTGCGACTGCTTATGGAGTGGCCCGAGAGGGGTGAGGACGCTATTTCTGTGGCCGTTTTTAATGTTAGGCATACTGTTCATTGTTGATTACGAACGTCTTTTGACATTTAATTTAAGAGGTTTACGTTTATGGATGAATTTGACAGCGACAATGTTTCAAAATTAGGAAGGGAAGCAGTGATTATTTGATTATATAGACGCTTCGCCCCTGGTTCTACATGACATTCTTGGCTGTTTTGAATTATTAAGACTATGAAGTTAGGAACCGAATACTCTTCCTGCTCTATCAAAATTGTAAGATAATTCTGAGTCGTTATCAAAATACTCAAATAAATTGCATTAACAAAGGCTTAACATGTTGTGAAATTCAAAATGTTTGACGTCAAATTTCTCAAAACTAAGTACTGTGCAGATTCTAGGGTGGCGATTTCTCTTCTCTGGAGAGGACATTGAGTTGTTACACAAGCATTATATTAATGGTACAAATACAGAACATGTTTTAATTGCCTTATCATTATATTATTATTATTATTATTATCATTATTATTATTATCATTATTATTATTATTATTATTATTATTATTATTATTATTATTATTATTATTATTGTTGTTGTTGTTGTTATTATTATTATTATTATTATTATTATTATTATTATTATTGTGGTTTCAAAGAGCAAACTAAGAATTGAGTTTTCACCCTTCTTTAATTGGGGTTTCAAACTTTTGTATTAAAAGGGAAATAATAAAGAATACGCTACTGTTTCTAGTCTTTTGAGTTAAAGCCCTTTTGTATACAATGGCGAAAGGGTTGCCACACTGTGCACACAAAGTAGTATGGCAACAATTACGAACTGCAAATATTCAGGCCAACAATCTGTTACATTCTGCCTCTATTAAACCAATAGTCAATTTTGCCAAACCTAACAGGTACATGCTGGTCTTTGTAATTAGATTGCTTGCAAACTTGAGTGACAGGCATAACTGTCCGGTTAGAACCTTGGAGCACCCTTCCAAACAACCCCCCAGGTGAAACGGTGATTCTGCAAAAAAGCATACTTTAATATGCTGTTCATAAAAATTTTGTGATTAATAAAGTTAAAGAAAGACAGGATGAAAAATATAAATAATAAATAAATGAATAAATAAATAAGTAAATAAATAAATAATCAATGAAAGAATGAACGATTAATGGACTGAATAAATAAAAGTAATAATAATTGAATTAATGATTAAATGAATAAGTAACTGAATGAATGAATGGATGAAAGAATGAATGAATGAGTCAATCAGTCAATATTTTTCTCCCTCTCAACGTTACCCATAGGCTACAGTCCTATCGACCTTGCACGCCAGAAAAAATGCCAAGCAGTGGTTAGGATCCTGGCCGCCTTTATGCGTCCCCCTCCTGCCCGCAACGTCCAGTCTCAGGATCAGATGTCTTTTAAGCAGAACGGTCAAAACACGGACAGTCATGGTTTGACCACTCGGCAGGACAGCATGGCTGGCTCTGGGGTGGCATCTTCTGTCCCTTATTCTCGTCTTCAGCATGAACAATTCAGCCATTGTCAGGTGGGTGGGTGAGACTAGCTGTATTTTTTAAGTTTATTTAACGATTAAAATTGGTGTATGCACGTCAGAGTATGCGGGTGGTTATGTGTGAGTGAGTTTGTACGTACGTCGGTGTGCGAGGGGTAGGGGGTGGGTGTGATTGTTTGTGTGCGTGCGTGCGAGAGAGAGAGAGAGAGAGAGGGGGGGAGAGAGAGAAGGAGGAAGAGAAAGAGAGAGAGAGAAGGAGAAAGAGAAAGAGAGAGAGAAAAAGAATATGTGTGTGCGTACATGAGTGCATGAGTATGTGTGTGTGTGTTTGTGTGTGTGTACTGTCGAGTGCGTGTGAGTATGTGTGTGTATGTGTATGTTTTTATGTGTGCGTGTGTGTTTGTGTGTGTGCGTGTGTGTGTATGCGTGTGTGTGTGGGGGG
>NW_004797312.1:457400-463105 GCF_000002075.1 Aplysia californica | reverse complement strand
TGTGGGGGTGTGTGTGTGCTGTCGAGTGCGTATGTGTATGTATGTATGTGTGAGTGTGTGTGTGTGTGTGTGTGTGTGTGTGTGTGTCTGTGTGTGTGTGTGTGTGTGTGTGTGTGCACGCGTATATATTTACCATCTATTTGGGGAGAACAATCTTATCTTATCTTATCTTATCTCATCTATCTTACTTCAGGACACCCAGCATGATGTTCCCAGACAAGTACCTGAGAGCTTGCTGGCTGGGAATGGAGAAACCAACAGAACTGAACTACGGAGAGTCGGAGCAATCTATTCTCTGAATCAAAGCGTTGATGGAAATGCTCCTAACGGGGATTCTACGAATTTGTCTGATACAAAACACTCAGGAGACAAAGAGAATGCGCTTCCTACCCCTGCGATTTTTCTTTCGCGAACAAACTTGGCCCAACCTTCCAGATCTATCGACACAAATAGAAATCTCCTCACAACAGATTACGCTTTCGGCCAAGTGCGACAGACATCTATGGCGACGGAACTCACGCCTCCAACAAAACCAACCCATTCACTCACTCCATACAATGGTGTTAGGGAGGAATTATATTTTCAACCTATTCATCCTAGCCCTATGGTCATCCCCATAGTGTCCCCACGACGACTAAACCCTGTGGTTAGTCAAGGAAGGCCTGCTCTTTCTCTTGACTGGCTCAGTCCGAGTATTGAAAGCGTAACAAGAGAACAGGACAGCTTGACCAGAGCGATGACCAACCACTTGCAGTCAGAAACGTCAGGACAGGAAAACGACAGGCATGGGCCAGATAATCAGAGCTCAAATGTATTGACATCACAAACAAGAGGTACTTTGCAACAGAATGGTCTAAACGACACAAATACAGGTGTAGATCTTTCTCCTCCAATCTCTCTTGATCGCAGATCTCAGCCTTTAAATGCCCAGAAGATGCCATGGCTCTCTCAGCCAGCCAGACTAAGGGTTACAACCCACAACTCACCAAACTCCCCAAGGAAACTTGTTCATGACACCAATATTCGAAATAATTATGCGGAACACTCAAGAACAAATCCTTCCCATAATGCAACAGTTCCCGAACTCAAACCTCAGCGCATTCAAGAAATCTGTGCTGGTTCCAATAACTCACGTGATGTTGACAGTAAGCCTGTAGCGGCTGTGAGGCCGGCTGTCAACTTCCACTCTTCCCTCAGTCGCAGCCCACGGCACCGCCACCTGCTGGAGAAGCGGCATGCCAGTCATGACGGAGTGAGCAGCAGCCGGACAGCAGCCACCGGTGCCAGAGATATTGAAGATGTGGATGCCACGGAGTTTGAGGAGGAGTTGTCCTTGGAGACACCACGAGACGGTTCTTCATTCTCCTCAGGAAGGAAGAACCAAAACGGGGCTCAAGACAAACGTGAACCGCATTTACGTCAGAGAAGTCCATCAATCTCCTTGCCCGATTTACGAGACATGACTGGGTGTTTGGTTCTGTCACCTGACATTCCAACTGAAGCTTTCGCCATGAACAAATCTCCCAGAAAGACGTTAGCCGAAGTCGATCCCAGTTACTCCAACAAAGCCGAGGAGCCGAAGAGTAATGAGAACAAATCGGTGTCTCTAGATACGAGCCAAAACGTACGCAAACACGATACTATAGATGAAACAACTAGTAGGGATAAAAACGAGCACGCGTTTTCCAATGTCAGGACTCAGATTAGACGGGCTATTGAAAACAAGAAAATCATGTTCAAGGGAGACAATAGGCAAAACAAAATAGCCACAGAAACAGTAAAGAACAAAGCAAAAACTGATAATACCCGTGGGCGTAAGAAGACGGTTTCCTTTGAGAGTGCTGCAGGGGTCACCAGTTATGACGATGATTTCGACGAACAAGATGACAAGGCACAGATGGACGGCGACAGCGACAGTGTCGATGAATATTCGTTCGATGGAGATTCCAGTGATGATGGAAAGGTTGAGAAGAATGACGCTAATCAGGACCTGCCCATGGACCGTTCACTTCCATGTATTCAAGTGCCTCGGTATAGCTTGAAATAACAAAGGGGTCATTGCTACAAGGGTTTAAGTATTGTATTCTGGGGTAATAATAATATGTTTTTGATAAATTCCGTCGGCCAAAGACAGAGCGACGAACTGCACATTTCCTGATTTTGAGAAAGGCAAAAACAAGAACTAATAAATCTTGACGCTTTTTTTTTTAGATCAGTTACTTCCGTAGCTTTACCACTTTAAGGGTGATAAAAAAAATATGCCAAAATCATCACACGAAGTTTATAAAAAAGAAAAACCAATAGAAAACTCAAGCTTGGACTAATGTGTTGAACATACTTTCAAGTTTATAGTTCATGTTTTAAAAGTGCTCAATATGGCCATCTTCGGCAGCACAGACAACATCAAGCTGATATGAGAATTCATCCCAAAACGCGCCTCTGAGTTCACCGTGTCTATTGTAGCTGTTATTCGATCTTTCATATCATTGATATTTGCGGGAAGTGGTGGAGCATAAACTTTGTGGCTATTCATTTTACTGCACACCTATTCAAATGACTTCATTCTCAACAAGATGGAGTACCGCCTCATTGGTATCTCTGGGTTCGAGCTTATCTGAATGAAAACGTGCCTCAGCGGTGGATTGGTAAGAGAGTTGCTAAAGACCTCTTTCTCTGCGGTTGGCCTTCCAGATCCCCGTACCTTACTGTGTGTAATTTTTTTGTGGGGGTATGTTAAAGACAAATCTTTATGTTCCACCACTTCCAACAAATATTGATGGCATGAAAGATTGAATAACAGCTACAATCAACATGGTGGCCTAAGATATTTTTAGGAGCGTTTGGGAGGAATTCTCATATCGGCGTAATGCTATCTGTGCTTCAGGTGGTGGCCACACTGAACTGAGCACTTGCAAAACATAATAAAAACTTAAAAGTATATACAGCACGTCATGTGTCCAAGCTAAGGTTTTCTTTTGTTATTCATTTTTGAAATATCGACGGATGATCTTGGCGTATTTTTTTAAAATCACTCTGCATTTCGAAAGGAGGTACATCGTCCTACTTTTGACACAAGAAGGATATTGGCAAGACTATTTAACAAACCAAGAAAACTATTTTTAAAAATAAAGGCAACTCAGTTTTGCCAGATACGTCGCTCTGTCATAGGATGGTAGAATCGTTGGTTTGTTGTCGTTGAAGAAGGGGATGGGTATTGTTTATCTTGCTTGTATTTTTTTTTGTTTTTGTAGAGAGGGGTTTGGTTTTGTGTGTGTGTGTGTGTGTGTGTGTGTGTGTTTGTGTGTGTGTGTGTGTGTGTGTGTGTGTGTTTGTGTGTGTGTGTGTGTGTGTGTGTGTGTGTGTGTGTGTGTTTCTCTGTGTGTATTTTGTATTTATTTTAGGGGGGCATGGTTGCTTGTTTGTTTGCTTTTTTATGTTTAATGTTATAAGACAGGAAAAGCATCTATTTCATTTTTATGGTTTTATGAAGAATTTCTGGGGGGGGGGGGGGTAGTAGGTTACGCAGAATGGTAGCTTGGTGAAAAGTACCGAGGGTGAGCTCTGATTGAGTTCTCTACCGTTCTTTTTAAAACTATAAATTGTTGGACTTTCTAAAGATTTCCATCCACATGTGTGGGTTTTATCGGAGATGAACGTTAGGTTAGCTTGCAATATAATGTTGAATCAAGTGTGTTACTCGACGTACAATACATGTATATTCTATGGTTTGCTGTTGTTGCTTGTTTGGTTTTTTTTTGGGGGGGGGTTTGGGGGGGGTTGTTTGTTTTGGTGTGTTTGTTAACTAAAAAATGGAATTTACTGATGTTCAGTCAAATAATTAATATGTTAAATACGAGGGTCGTTCAAAAAGTTTTGCTTCCAAGTTCATAATTTCTTTATTACTGATGCTACATACAAAAGTTATACACCAAAAGAAAGCTTCGGATGTCTGCTACACGACTGAACCAGCGACGCACATCTTCTTGAACTTCATCATCATCTGCATAACGTTTTCCTTTGAGGTATTCCTTCAACTTAGGGAAAAGATAAAAGTCAGATTGAGCAAGGTCTGGACTGCATGATGGGTGTTGTAAGGTATCCTGAAATGTAAGACTTTTCATGGCATCTCGAGTTTGTCGACTCGTGTGTGGATGGACGTTGTCGTGGTGCAAAATTGCATTTTTTTACGGGCCGAACTCGTGACAGCCGTGCTCTAAGTTCTCTCAGGGTCTCAATATATCGTTCAGAGTCGATAGTGGAACCCTGTTCCAAAAATTCCATATGAATCAGACCATTGCAGTTTCAAAACACTGTCATAAGCACTTTCTTTGCAGATGAAACAACTTTGAACTTCTTGGGGCTAGGTGAGCCAGTGTGCCTGTATTCTTTCAATTGTCGTTTGTTCTTTGGGTCATAATAGTGTACCCAAGTCTCGTCTCCTGTGACTATACGGCGTAAGAAAGCTTCACCTTCATCAGTATAACGAGCAAGGAGTTCATCACTAACTTGACTTCGGTTCAGTGTCAGCTCGGGTGACAAAATGTGGGGAACCCACCGTGCACACACTTTCCTGTAACCCAACACATCATGGATAATATACTGAGAACTCCCTAAAGAAATCCCTAGCATTTCACTGACATCTCTTACTTTGATCCGACGGTTTTGCTTGGATGATCTCATCCACTCTCTCCTGGTGTTGAACATCACTGGCAGCGTTGGGACGACCACAACGAGAGTGGCCATGTAAATCTGTCTCTGCTGGACATGTTTCAGCAAAGTCCTTTGCCCATCTTTGAACAGTAGTTACATCTACACATGCTTCACCATAGACAAGCTTCATTCGCCTATGAATATCAATGGGTGCAGCTCCCTCTGCAGTAAGGAACTCAATAACAACTCTTTGCTTTAAGCGCACTTTCATAGGTTTGCTGGACGCCATTTTCTCGGCGACAATGTACCCTTGTTTCATTGATGTAAACAGCAATAGCATAAAGGTGTGACATTATAGCATAATTCTTTTTATTTGGGGGGGGGGTATACATATTGAAAGTCAATTGTGTACAAATTTCATGAAGATATTTTGAATAGTTTAGAAGTTATTGGAGAGGAGGCAAGGCTTTTTGAGCGACCCAAGAAGAACAATGACGTTTATTACAATATTAAATTATTCTTGGCTGATGTGTTGGTTCACAACGAACTTTACAATAAGCTGACGTTAAGTTGCAGTCTAAATCTTGAACAACTCTTTGCTATTCCTGTTGATGAATCTACTGTCAATTGTGGCAGCACGTGATGATAGCAGCTGCTTTTGCTGCCCATATTGTGACACTTACAACGATATAATATCTCACTTGTAGTGAGTTAATACAATGAAGCCAGAAAAACAGCCGTCAGCTCAGCAAGTTTTACTCTTTATATTATTTTAACGCGTATGTTTCTCAAGGATGGCATTTAATGGACACATACAAATCGTCGCATTCATTCAACATTGCGGTATGTCCAAATTACAACTTTAATTTGTTTTAAATAATAATAATCAAAATTAAAATATATTATGTTGTAGTGTTTGATGAGGTGCGTCGGTTAGACTTAGTGTTATTCCTCTTCTGACACTCTGAGACCGGCCTTAGAATGGCGTGTTGTCTCGTTTGCGAGTGCTCGCACACACACACACACACACACACACACACACACACACACACACA
>NW_004797312.1:447221-456991 GCF_000002075.1 Aplysia californica | reverse complement strand
GGGGTCCTTTGTTTTGTAATAAGCAAATGTGTGAATATCATACGCACGTACTTTTTCATTCCCTTTTCTTTTATAGTTTCATGGCATGCAGACCGTTGATGCCATTTGCAAGCTAATCAAAACTTTCATTAACAGGTGCAAAATGAGATTTGAAACTGTTAACATCACAAATAAATGATACAAGAGATTTGAATGGTCCTCTGCTTTTTATCCTAAATCATTTCAACAAAATTTCGTGCTTTACTGTGATGTTATATTTCGTCACCTCAGAATTATACAGTTCTATGTTCTCAGTGCCTTGTTTTGAGAAATTTGATGTAAAAAAAATTAACTTTCGCAACTTGTCAACCTTTGCAATTCTTTGGATATCGTTATAACGATAAAATTATCTTACGATTCGGATAGCACAGACAGAGCATAATTCGACGACGGCGAGTATTTTCTAATTGTTATCTTGACGGAGTCTCTGAGTTGACTGATTGGAATTGAGGTCGAATCATCTTAAACTCGTTGACTTATAAATAAAATGCTTTAGAATGACATATCCAGTGTTTTGGTTGCCCCTTTGTCAGTAAATTAAACCTAATGGTTGAGTGTAAGCCTGGTTACCGTGAGGTGTGGCTTTGAACTTTGTCGCCAGTTGATTAATAAAGGAGACTTGAACATTGACATTCTAGCAATTCTTTCGCCTAATATTGATATTACGTGACCAGTGCTAGCAAAAATCGTTGACTTGGTGTCAGTAGGCCAATACTGTGAACATGTGAAACAGTATACGTTTAAGGCCCCTATCAACGCTATTAGGTTATTTAAGAGGCAGGGGCCAATACTGCGAAAGTGTGTGAATGTAGCTGTACAATGCGAAACACCCAGATGTGTTAGGTTATCAGTTTTCAGACTAAAGCTGTTTTCTTTTTTTAATATAGAATCTAGAAACAAATCCGAGGGGAGAGCCTTAGTATGGCATAATTGGTTTCACCACAGGTGCTAGCCCCTTATAGGCTTTCTTGCATGTTTATACTCGTTACTAGTTTTTTGTGTTTAAAAAAGCTGGAAAAAAGCTTAATTTCCTAGGCAATCTTACCTTTTGTGAAAATATTATGGTCGGTCGATACAATCTCGATAATAATTATAATCAACGAGATTTTTTGCGTTCCTGGTAGTAACAATGAACACACCATTTTGTTTTCCAGAGGTGTTAGCACTTTACAGGCTTCCTTGTTCGTTTAAACTCTTTTCGAGCTTTCATGTGTTGAAAAACCACAACAACAAAAAATAATTTCTATGTAATCTTAACATTTGTGAAAAAATGTGGTGGGTCGTTACAATCTCAGACTGTAATGGTTATAATCATTGAATTTTTCTGGGTTCGTAGTAGTGACAATAAACACACCATTTGGTTTCACCACAGGTGCTAGCACCTTATAGGCTTTCTTGCATATTTATACTCGTTACTAGTTTTTTGTGTTTAAAAAAGCTGGAAAAGAGCTTAATTTCATAGGTAATCTTACTATTTTTGAAAATACTGTGGTCGGTCGTTACAGTCTCAGTAGAGGGTATAATCATTGAGTTTTTATTAGTTCCGAGTAGAAACACTTAATGAACCATTTTGTTTTACCACAGACGCTAGCGCCTTACAGGCTTTCTTGTACGTCTCAACTGTTTAGTTTTTATTATGTGTTTAAATAAGCTGAAAAAATATAATTTCTAGGTAATCTTACAATTTGGGAAAATAGTGTGGTCGGGCGTTACAGCCTCAGTAATAGTAATAGTTATAATCAATGAGTTTTCTGCGTTTTAGTGGTAACACTGAACACACCATTTTATTTTACAACAGGTGCTAGCACTTTACTGGCTTTCTTCTATGTCTAAACTCTTTACTAGCTTTTTTGTGTAAAAAAAACGTACAAAAAGCTAAATTTCTAGGCAATCTTACAATTTTTGGAAAAAATTTTAATGTGGTCAGTCGTTACAGTCTCAGTAATAGTTATAACCACTGAGTTTTTGCGTTCCTAGTAATAACACTGAACACATCATTTGGTTTCACCACAGGTGCTAGCACCTGATACGCTTTCTTACATGTTTGTTTGTTTGTTTGTTTAGTATAGGGTTTTACGGCGCTCGCAACTGCATAAGGTCATATGAGCGCGCGGGACACACCTAATACTTTTTCGTTGGTAGGAAATTTTGAATTTTTGCCCGGGTGGCGGCCGAAGCCTACTCTTATCGATTTTAGACCACCAAGGAATCTTTAACGTGCGCAACTTGCACACGGGCCCTCCGAGATTTTTCGCCCTTGTCCGAGAAGGCTAGGTGTAGATCTTTCCTACCAGAAGATCAGGGGTGTGGCTGAAAGACAGCAGTTAGGAGGAGCCAAAGAGTAGCAGTAGAAAGGCTGCAGAAAGAGTCAGGAGCCCAGAGGAGGGGGCAAAGGAGGTGAGGGGGTGGGGGCAGAAAGTGGAAATGAAAGCAGACAACAGAACATTGTTAGAGATCAGGAAAGGATGTGAAAGGAGACAATTTTAGAGATGAAAATTTTTTGGTCGCTACCCGGAATCGAACCCGGGACCTTTGAATGAGAGGCCAACACCTTAACCTCTAGGCCACGAGAGGCCCCTTACATGTTTATTCTCGTTACTAGATATCTAAGTAATCTTACAATTTGGGAAAATATTGTGGTCGGTTGTTAAAGTCTCAGTAATAGTTATAATCATTGAGTTTTTCTGCGTTCCAAGTAGTAACAATGAACACACCAATTGGTTTCACTACAGGTGCTAGCACCTTACATTCTTTCTTGTATGTCTAAACTCTTTACAAGCTTTTATTTATTGAAAGAACGCAAAAAACGTAATTTCTAAGTAAACTTAAAATTTGTGAAAATAATGTGGTCGGTCGTTACAGTCTCAGTAATGGTTATAATTATTGAGTTATTTGTAGCAGTGACAATGAACAAACCATTTTGCTTACCACAGGTGCTAGCACATTACAAGCTTTCTTGTACGTCTCAACTGTTTAGTTTCATTTATGTTTTTAAAATAGCTAGAAAAAGCTAAATTTCTAGGTAATCTTACTATTGGTGAAAATACTGTGGTCGGTCGTTACAGTCTCAGAAATGGTTATAATTAATGAGTTTTCTAGGGTTCCTAGTAGAAAGGCTTAACACACCATTTTGTTTTACCTTAGGTGCTAATACTTTACAGGCTTCCTTGTACAGCCAAACTCTTTACAAGCTTTTATGTGTTGAAAAACCCGAAAAAAAACTTAATTTTTAGGTAATCTTACAATTAGGTGAACATAATGTGGTCGGTTGTTACAGTCTCAGTAATGGTTATAATCATGGAGTTTTTCTCCTTTCATTGTAGTAACACTGAACATACCATTTTGCTTGACCAACGGTGTTAGCATCTCATAGGCTTCCTTTTACGTTTAAACTTTATCCAAGCCTAGATCTCTTCTTTTAAGCTGGAAATATCTACATATCTAAGGTCTTCCTAATTTTAGTGTACATAATGTTATTAGTAGTTACAGTCGTAGTAATGTTTAAAATCTGAGTGTTTTTCAGCGTTCGTAGTTTTAACAACGAAAACAACTTTATTTTTTACCACAAGTACTAGCATCCTTGTAGTCCTACATGCTTGCTTGTACATTCAAATTCTTTACAAGCTTATATGTGTTTAAAAACAAGAAAAATAGATTTAACTTCAAGGCAATCTTACTATTTGTGAGAATATTGTGGTCGGTTGTTACAGTTTTAAGTAATGGTTATAATCAATGACTTATTCTGCGTTCTTAGTAGTAACTCTGTTTTACCACAGGTGCAAGCACCTTACCGGCTCTCTTGTACGTCTAAACTCTTTACTAGCTTTAATGTGTTTTTAAAAACCAACGGACAAAAAAGATTAATTTCTAGGTAATCTTACAGGTGCTAGCTCTGTTTTTCCCTACAAGAGGATCCACAAGGCCACATGGGTTTCGCCAGATGGAGTGACGGAGAACCAGATAGATCATTTTTGTATCTCTCGTAAGTTCAGGCGTTCACTGAAAGATGTCAAAGTGCAGAGAGGGGCAGATGTTGGATCGGATCATCATCTGCGGTTGACAAACTCAATTTTCGACTCAAAAAGCACGGAACCAGCACAGGAATCAAAAGAATGAAGTTCCAAGTAAGTCTCTTGAACGGACACAAGAAAGAAGAGTTTCAGCTGCAGCTGAAGAACATATTTCAACCTCTGGCTGGTCTTGGCGGTGAGGTCAAAGAAGTCTTTACATCAACATGTCAAGAAGTACTCGGTGGGAAGAAATGGTTGCATAAGGAATGGATTAGCCAACACTCATTGGATTTAATTAGGATAAGAAGACAGCTGAAGGCAGAAGCGAATGCAAGTAGAACAAGAGGATCAAGAGCGGATGCATTGGAGCAGTGCAGGACAACAGCTAAAGATGTCAAGAAATCAATAAGAAAAGACAAGGAGGAATTCATGAACAAGCTAGCAGAGAAGGCAGAGGAAGCAGCGATAGGAGGGCACATGCGAATCCTTTACAAGACCACAAGGACACTTGCTGGAAAATATGGGAAACCTGTAGTACCGGTAAAGGACCAAGAGGGGAAAAGCATTTTTGGAAAGGAAGCTCAGTCTAAACGATGGGTAGAGCATTTCAACAGTCTCCTGAACAGACCACCACCGAGTAACCCACTAAACATACTGCCAGCAAGAAATGAGTTACCTATCTGCTGTGATGCTCCTTCAAAACAAGAGATTCTGGATGCCATTAAGAATCTAAACAAAGGTAAAGCAGCCGGTCCCGACCAGATTCCACCTGAAACCCTAAAAGCAGATGCCAATGTGACGGCAGACATCCTCCTCCCACTGTTTACCAGGATCTGGAATGAGAGCAAGTTCCCAAAGGATTGGAAAGAAGGACACCTCGTGAAGCTTCCAAAAAAGGGGATCTCAGCAACTGCAGCAACTACAGAGGGATCACTCTTATCTCAGTACCAGGTAAGGTCTTCAACAGAATCATTCTGGAGAGAATGAAGACAGGAACGGATCCAACACCACGGGATGAAAAGGCTGGTTTCCGGAAAAATTGCTCAACCAACGACCAGATTGCAACGCTGAGGATTATTGTGGAACAGTCCCTGAAGTGGAACTCCCACCTGATTGTCAACTTCCTTGACTATGAGAAGGCCTTTGACAGTATAGATCGAGCGACACTATGGAAGATAATGAGACACCACAGAATCCCACGGAAGTTGGTGAACATCATCAAGAGCATGTACGAAGGGACAAGATGCAGGGTTGTACATGATGGCCAGCTCATTGACAGCTTTGACATCAAGACTGGTGTGAGACAGGGATGCTTACTATCACCGGTCCTCTTCATATTGGCAGTCGACTGGCTGATGAAGGAAACCACCAGAGGACACAGAAATGGTATACAGTGGACACCATGGACACAGTTGGACGATCTGGATTTTGCAGACGACTTGGCGCTTCTGTCGCGCACCCAGGAACAGATGCAAGCAAAGATTTCAGTATTAAGCAGCCTGTCGGAGTCTGTTGGATTGAGGATCGACCCCGGAAAGTCAAAGTTCCTAAGGACATGCACAACGAAAGGTGCAGGTCACAATAGAAGGAAAGACCCTAGAAAACGTTGAATCCTTCTGCTATCTTGGGAGCATAATTGACAGAGAGGGAGGAACAGGTGCTGAAATAAAGTCCCGCATTGGAAAAGCACAGTCTGCTTTCATATCTTTGGATAGGATTTGGAAGACCAGAGATATATCACTTCGAACAAGGCTGAGGATTTTCAATTCAAACGTGAAGTCGGTCCTGTTGTATGGATGTGAGGCATGGAACGCATCACAGACTTGTATAAAGAGGATCCAGGTTTTCTTGAACAGGTGTCTAAGAAAGTTACTGAGGATCAGATGGACATACAGGGTCGCCAATGTGGAAGTGTTAAGGAAAACAAGACAGATCCCAGTCAGAGATGGGGTAGGAAGAAGGCGGTGGCGATGGATTGGACACACTCTCAGGAAGTCAGGCAGCTGCATAACAAAGAAAGTTTTGGATTGGAACCCACAGGGCAAGAGATCAAGGGGAAGACCCCGTGGAACCTGGAGAAGAATCACAGAAATCGATGTACAGAAAAATGGGAAGACATGGAATAACATCAAGAGGCTAGCCCACGATAGAGAAAAGTGGAGGGTGTTTGTCCGTGGCCTATACCCTGGTGCAGGGTGAGAAAGTCAATGATGATGAATCTTACTATTAGTGAAAATAAAGTGGTCGATCGTTATGGTCTCAGTAATGCTTATAATCATTTAATTTTTCTGCATTTTTAGTAGTAACACTGAATATACCATTTTGTTTTACCACCGGTGCTAGCATGTTACAGGCTTCCCTGTTCGTCGAAACTCGTCGTAAGCTTTTTGTGTTTATGAATCCTGAAAAAGTTTAATTTATAGGTAATCATTTTATTTGTGAAAATAATTTTGTCGGTCGTTACAGTCTTAGTAATGATTATAATTTTTTTCTACGTTCCTAGCACTAACACTGAACACACCATTTTGTTTTACTAAAGGTGCTAGCACCTTTCTCTCTTTGTTGTACGTCTACACTCTTTATTAGCTTTTATGTTTAAAAAAAGCAGACTAAAGGCTAAATTTCTAGGTTATCTTATTATTTGTTAAAATAATGTGGTCAGTATTTTTTTATTTTTGTTTTTGTAAAGTGTTTTACGGCCCTCGCAACTGCATAGGTCATATGAGCGCGCGGGACACTCCTAATATTTTCAGTTGGTAGGAAATTTAGAATTTTGTTCGGGCTTTAGACCACCAAGGGATCTTTAACGTGCGCAACTTGCACACGGGCCCTCCGAGATTTTTCGCCCGTGTCCGAGAAGGCTATGTGTAGATTTTTCCTACCAGAAGATCAGGGGTGTGGCAGAAAGACAGCAGTAAGGAGGAGCCAAGGAGTAGCAGTAGAAAGGCTGCAGAAAGAGTCAGGAGCCCAGAGTAGGGGGCAAAGGAGGTGAGGGGGTGGGGGCAGAAAGTGGAAATGAAAGCAGACAACAGAACATTGCTAGAGAGCAGGAAAGGAGGTGAAAGGAGACAATTTTAGAGAAGAAATTTTCGGTCGCTACCCGTATTCGAACCCGGGACCTTTGAATGAGAGGCCAACACTTTAACTTCTAGGCCACGAGAGCTCCCCCGGTCAGTTGTTAATTCAGTAATGGTTATAATTTATCAGTTTTTCTGTCTTCCTTGCCGTAACTGTTTAGCTATATAATAGCTTCTTTGTTCGATTAAACTCTATTTCTGTTCAGGCATAGATGTGCTCTGAAAATCTGAAAGCATATTTGTTTCTTCATCCTTTTACATGTTCAGTTGCTTTTGCAAACGGCCGTTCAACTCTCTGTATTTGTTTTTGTCTATTACTTTTTATGCTTTTTTGCAATTAGCAACAACCAACAAATTGTTGTGATCTCAAAGTTTTAACTGGCTTCTCAGCTTGACTTAACTTTATCCAAAGCTAGATGTGTACAGAAAAAATGGAAGTATTTTTTATTTCTTGGTCCTCGAGCTTTTTGTGTAGCTTCTGCGGTCGGACGTTACACTCTCAGTAATGGTTATAATCTACTAATGTTTGTGCTTGTCTGGTTGTAACAACGACCACTCCATTATGTCGTGTTACCCCAAATGCTAGAAATTTATACGCTGCTACGCATTGTTTAACTATGAAAGCCATAATTTGTTGTGAAACGCTGGAGTCATCTTAAATTCTTTATCCTTCTATTTTTTGAGTAACGTGTGTGGTCGACTGTAACACTTTCAGTAATGGTTATAATCTATTAGTCATTGGGGTTTTTTGTGGGGGGGGGTTGAGTGACTAGTTGTAACAAGCAACATATTATTATTATTATTGTGTTGTACTTTCGGTACTGGCCTTTTACTGATTTCTTTGTACCTCTAAACTCTATCCAAGCATAGCTGTGTTCTGAAAAACGGGAGTCATGATTATTTCTTTTTCTACCTACTGTTTCAGTAAATTGTGCTGTCGGTCAGTACACTCTCAATAATAATTATAATCTATTAGTTTTTTTATTACTTAAAACAACACACATACATTATTGTGTGTTACAACATGTGGCATCATTTAAATATCTTCCTTACCAGAAATAACTTTTTTCAAATCTAAATGTGTTTAGAAAAGCTGGATGCATTTTTTGGGTCCTCCTATAATATGGTCTGTTGCTTCACTCTCCTTGTTGGTTATTTTTATTCGCTTTAGCGCTTGCGAAGTTGTACCAACAAACATATTACTGTGTTTTACCACTGTTACTAGCTTTATAATTTTTCTTTGCACGCATTAATTTTATCCAGTCTATGTGTCTTCCGAAAAGCTGGAACGTGTTATATTTCTTTGTCCTCCTACTTTTTGCGTAACTTCTGCAGTCGGTTGTTACACTTTCACTGTTTATTATAATCGATTTCTCTTTGTTCATGCTTAGTTGTAACAACCAACATACATGCGTGCCCACACATACGTAGGCCTACATAATATTCAGTCGAAATCGTCCATGACGGCCACCAGTTGTCGAGATGAAAAGTGGATGTCTTAGACAGGTGGATTTCTTGGACAGTCTTATTATAACACAAGTATGAAGAAAAAGCGCGAGCTGAGAAGTAGGAATTTTTAGCAGGTTGTATAAGTGTTTGTTTTATAAAACTGGCCGTTTTGACTGTATATAATAATATAATAACGTCTGTTTGAAGTGGTAAGGCCGAGTTGGATTCCCGAGTGGAAAGAATTATCTCGGTCTTTCTGCTGGAATGTTGCCCCCTTCTCAGCCATATAGCCTATTATTATGTCTGTGTATGTGTGTGTGTGTGTGTGTGTGTGTGTGTGTGTGTGTGTGTGTATGTGCATATAAGAATGTTTGTGTGATATTTGAGCATGTATAAGGGATATAAAAAGAGGAGGGGGGGGGGTGTCCGAGGATAGATTTTTACCTTGACGAGGGCTTTAAAGATTCAAAAATATTCATATGATGGTGACCATGTTTTGCTGGAGTTAATAGCTTCTAAAGTTTACACACCATCTAAGTTCTGATTCCTTCCACCTCACCCGTTCCACAGAGAGACACAAAAGCTGGGATTCTACCTTCATTCCCAGAGTCAACTGTTCTGTAAACTGTATGAGAATCCTGCCTCATGGACTTTTAGGATGCAGTGGAACAGATAAGAGTAGTACTATTTCACATTGGACACGCACATTGTGTAAATCCATTGGCCATGTGATTCCTTAAAGCCCTGCTTTTTTCAACATGATTTAACAAAAGAGCAATAGTAATTTCGTTTCGAAATGGACGTCACAAGAAGTTTGAGGTTCAAATCCGAGAACGTTTTCTCCTGCCCCAGAGTTTGTCCTATTCTTTGTCTCGTGGGTCACCGGACTCCAACCAAGTAGACAGATCCTAAACAAAATCTTCTATAAACAATATCTTTAAAACGTGACGATTGTGTGTCAAGTCAAGTTTGATTTTGTAACGCCTAATAAAGAGGAAACGGACAACAGAAGCTGCGTAGTGCATTTTAGGCATCGTGTGCAGATTGCATAATTTGTTGATTATTAAAAAGTTATGTATAATGAGAATACATTCACATCGTAATCAAGAAAAAGACAACAGATACAAATACCAAGTCAAGAGTTTCACTTTAGAAGAAGAAGAAGAAGAAGAAGAAGAAGAAGAAGAAGAAGAAG
>NW_004797312.1:435884-446811 GCF_000002075.1 Aplysia californica | reverse complement strand
GAGAGAGAGAGAGAGAGAGAAAGACAGAGACAGAGACAGAGGCAGAGGCAGAGAGACAGAGATGTATATATATATAGAGAGAGAGACAGAAAGACAGAAAGACAGAGAGAGACACAGAACAGAGAGAGGAGGTGAGAAAGAAGGTGAGAGGGAGAGAAAGAGATAGATTGATAGCGAGAGAGTGACAGAGAGAAAGAGAGAGAGATAGAGGGAGCGAGAGAGAGAGAGAGAGAGAGAGAGAGAGAGAGAGAGAGAGAAAGAGAGAGAGAGAGAAGAAGAGGAGCTGTTTTCGTAGGCCAGAAACAAAAAAAAATTGAAATGGCATAGGTTTAACCATCCAATCAATGATATTAGGTCATTTGAGTTTAACTTAGACCGAGATAGCCAAGCGGAATTGTAAATTCGTACAAAGTGCCTTTCCCAAGTGCACAGAGTCAGTCTATTACCCACGGTAGAACAATCATCATCATCATGTAAATCGTCAAAATTACGTTTTAATTATAAAAAGTGCCTTTCTGTTATTCTGAACACCCCCACTTTTACAGTAACTACTATATTAACACATTCTCTTTATAACTTATCATTATTCGACACCAAATTAGGACACGAGAAATAATGGGGAAAAATCCCAGAAGTGCAAAATAAAACAAAACAAAACACAACGGTCACTCTTTTCTGCTGCCAGTTCAGAGGAACATATTAAAACGTCTGATAGAGCCCAGCATGTGTCCTGAAGTTCCATTGTGCTCTCATTTTTTTTTAAATTAATGCTTCCCTGTTTATAAAAATAAAGCAGGCACATCTTTAGCTCAGCTGGTGTCATGCTGATCCACGGAATGGACAGTCCTGGTTCGAATCACTAACCTGGTGTTCTGGACTTGGTTGTTTTGGGGAGTTTCTGAGGCTCTCCACCCATGTAGTTCGGTCGTGTCGGAGATGGACGTAAAATTCAGAGACCCTGCCTCTTGATTAACCTTAGAGTGTTGCTGCAAGCGTCAAACCTAATGCGCACAGAATCAAAGCATTCTCTTTTGATGGTAAACGCAATGTAATTTTTCGACTATGAATAAAAAGTTATAAAATCAAAAGAAAAGGGGGGAAAAAAAGAAAAAAAACACAAAACGGCGATCAATGGTTGAGAGGCCATTCTAGCAGCCAGTTGCTTCTTGGTGTAGGATACCAATTTCAATAGCAAAATTACAAATAAAACTCGTTTTCATTTTAAATTAAATTTGCCTTTAAAATTAGTTAAATGAGAGGAAAAGCTCTGCACTTGTCACAAATTATAGCTTTCTATTTTAGGTATTATTTTTGTATAAAAGACAGATCTTATCTCATTCCAGAACACAGAAAATTCGTTTACTCAAGTCGGTTTTCATTAGCCTACACGCTATTACAAGATAAGTATATGGACAGAAAGACACAACTCCATACAAAAATCCACACAGAACTTCAGACAGACAGACAGACAGAAATGCAAAAATCCAGATAGAAGTTCAGACAGTTAGATAGATAGATAGATAGATAGATAGATAGATAGATAGATAGATAGATAGATAGATAACAACTCGGGTTGTTGGCCGAATGAGCTGTAGAAAGGGGAGGGGGAGGGGTGTTTCCAGTGAGTACTGTACCAAGTTCCCCGCTGCCTATCAGCAAGAATAACGCATGAGGCCATAATTATCCTAATTAATCTGCTTGTGGCTTGTGGGGGAAATAACATTACGATTGGTTCACCTCTCTCGGTGCCAAATTCAAGCGCAGGCAGAACGGTAGAAGTATTACCATCTGTCTTAATTAGATGATATATCGGATCTTTCGTGTCATTAAGTCATTATCTCCTGACATATGGACACAGTTAGAAGACATAATTAATTAGATTTTCGAGATGGACCACAACTATCATGTTCGTTTGTCGTGCCCTTTTGTGTGTACACTGAAAAGGTACAAGTTAATATAGGTCTGTTAATTAGTTACTCTTGTTCTGCTACCTTAACAAAGCAAAAGGGAACAATTTTTTACCATTGCAAAGCTACAACACACACACACACACACACACACACACACACACACACACACATACACACACACACACACACACACACACACACACACACGCACGCACACATACACACAGTTAACGGCATGGCATACCAGGTCGGCACCTTGACAATTTTCAGACTTTCTGGAGGACTATGGTAAACTTGTTTTCATGTCTGATGCAAAAATCGGTCAAAGTTTTTAACAAATTAATGAAAAATTCTACATTTTATTAGTGATTACGTAGGGCTGAATGATGTTTTTACATATGAGGACCATTTTTAGGGCGTAGGAAGTTTTAAAACATACAAGCTGGGCCCGCTTTCGATGAAAGGAATGATCAGTGCATTAATATCAACTAAAAGTCATTGGCAAAACAAAAGGATCACAGTCGAATTAAGCACCAAGTAAAAAAAGAAAACATGAGGCTAGATCCATACGGGCCGCACACTTAAAATAGTGCTCAGTATTGCGCGACAATGCGCGATAGTACAGGTATCGAACGGAAGTACGACTTGAAATAAACAAACCTGAGGGATTTTCTAAAATTACAGAGATAGAAGCGTCGGCCTACAAAAGCTATCGGCGAAATAAAGAAATTTAGCTTTTTCCAGCAAACCTGTTTCGAAAATGAAAAAACGAAGGGCGTCATGATCAGGAGAATATTTTATAGAATCTTTTAGCGAAAACTGCATGTCGATTGATGCTGCCTTTAAAAAGCCTTTTAAGTAGCAAAATTCGGCCACCACAAATAGATAATAGATGACAGGGTTGTAAATGTAGCAACCGAATGAGCAACTGAAGTGTAAATAACATTTCATGACTAGGGAAAGTTTAGTGTCAAATGAGGACTTAATTATTGTAAGGTCTTATTATCGTAAACGAGAAAGATAAACTTAGATTACTTAGAAGTGTATAGAGTAAGAACATGAGAGTGTGTATGAACGACAAAATAAGATTTGAAGGTGCCCCTTTCCAAGCTGTTGCCTGTGTAAGGACATAATCGATGTACCATTTGTATCACCAGACAGTGGAATCAGGATCTCGTCAGTTTTTGGGCGTAAAGAGTTATTGGTATCACCTTAAAGGTTGTTTATCTGCCTAGCTTTCGATTTTAAAAAAAAATCCATTTATCTTGAACAGAAGTCGAGATATTTGCAATTGAAGGAGGTAGGGTCGCCTAGTTTCAGAGGTAAAATTAGAGAGAAAATGGCTGCCAAAATTTGATGACGTCCATGGCTTAAGAGTCTTTGGAAACTGCAAAATTACATTTGTTGTGCCTTCAATCAACGTTTTTCCATATATCCACATAAAAAGTGTTTTTGAATAGACATACAAGGTGCTGAGCAAAAAAAAACAACAACCAACAAATTTTTTAAAAAATTCATTCCAAACTCGCTGAAAAAAATACCAATTTCTTAGATTTCATTATTTTGACGAGCGCCTGATTTCAACACAATGCCTCACGTTTTTCTTGTGAGTGAAGGACACAATAGGACATGGATGTACAAAGCTAAAAAGCTGTGATATATTTAATACTGCATTTTTTGCATAATAACTGTGAGACTCTAGTAGTGAGAACTGAATATATGTTTGTCACACTCATTTTATTATTGATTATGTAGGGTTGAATGGTTTAATCACAAATGAGGACCATTTTTAGGGCGTTGAAAGTTTTAAAGAATATGACATGGTTGTAAATGTAACAACCAAATGAGCAACTGGAGTGTAAAAAACATTCCAGGACTTGGGAGAGTTTAGTGTCAAATGAGGACCTTGACCTTGATCATCAATGATTTATTTATAGAGGCACCAGCCATCCATGTAAAATGAGGGCTTAATTATTGTGAGGTTTTATTATCGTAAAACGCGAAAGTTAAACTTAGCTTACTTAGAAGTGTATGAGTATGAACATGAGTGAGTGTGTGAAAGACGAAATAAGAGTTGAAGGTGCACCGTTCCGAGCTGGTACCTGTGTAAGGAAATAATTGATACAACATTTGTGTCACGACACAGTGGAATCAGGCGCTCGTCAGTTTTTGAGCATAAGGAGTTATTATAATTGATATCACCTTAAAGGTTGTTCATCTGCCTTGCTTTCGATTTTTAAAAATATCCTTTTATCTTGTACAGAGATGACGTCCATGGCTTAAGAGTCTTTGGAAACTGCAAAATTACATTTATTGTGCCTTTAATCAACGTTTTTCCATCCACATACAAAATTGTTTTTGAATAGAAATACAAGGTGTTGAGCAAAAAAAACCCCAAAAAACAACATAATTTTAAAAAAAATTAATTCCAAATTGGCTAAAGAAAAATACCAATTTCTTAGATTTCATTATTTTGACGAGCGCCTGATTTCAACACAATGCCTCACATTTATCTAATGAGTGAAGGACACAATACGACATGGATCGTACAAAGCTAAAAAGCTGTGATATGTATAAGACTGCATTTGTTTGCATAATATAAGGAACTGTGAGACTCTTGTAGTGAGAACTTAATATATGTTTGTCACTCTCATTTATTTGCATAATGTAAGGAACTGTGAGACTCTAGTAGCGTGAACTTATGTTTGTCACACTCATTTTGGCTGTCGTAGTTTGTCATGGTACCCTCGACTCCCCCAATACATCTTTTGCGTGGTCTTCCTCTTTCTTTGTAACCTGGGTACTTGGCGTTATAGGCTGCTGAAGCTGGCTGACAAGATGGTATTCGTAACAGATGATCAAACCATTTTTATAACTCTTTGTTTTAATGTGACATACAAGCAGGACTCCGTGCCAACAGCTGCTCTACCACCTTATCTCTCTGCCAGTCCTTTCTGCAAGCAGTAATGTTGCTATCATGGGTTTTAATTAATTTCCAGGTCGACATTGGTAGCAAAATGCTGGTATGAGCATTGGAGTGATGAGCTGTCTCTTTGTGTCATAGAGATGCTACGGTAAGATAGAAGGGGTGCACTCTGATAGGTGACGGTATTAGATTAGCTTTTCGAGTGCATATTTCTATTTCTCTATCTAGGGACTCTAGGTATTTTTTCCTTTTGTTTCTTGTTTTCTTTTTCTCTTTTTTTTTTGGGGGGGGGATGTTTACGATGCTTGCAAATGCATAAGGTTATATGAGCGCGGGACACATTTAACATTTTCAGTTGGTAGGTAATTTTGAATTTTGTCCGGATGGTGGCCGTAGCCTACTCTTATCGATTTTAGACTACCAAGGGATCTTTAACATGCGCAACTTGCACACGGGACCTCCGAAATTTTTCGCCCTTGTCAGAGATGGCAAGGTGTAGATATTTCCTATCAGGAGATCAGGGGGGCGGCTGAAAGACAGTAGGAAGAAGGAGCCAAGGAGTAGCAGTAGAAAGGGTGCAGAAAGAGTCCGGAGCCCAGAGGAGGGGGCAAAGGAGGTGAGTGGGTGGGGGCAGAAAGAGGCGACGAAAAGCAGACGACAGAACATTGCTTGAGATCAGGAAAGGAGGTGAAAGGAGACAATTTTAGAGGAAAAAAAAATTCAGTCGCTACCCGGATTCGAACCTGGGACTTTTGAGTAAGAGGCCAACATTTTAACCTCTAGGCCACGAGAGCACCCCAGAGACTCTAGATATTTAAACACTTTGACCTATTTCAGAGAACGTTTTGTTCAATGGGCTCGACCTCCAGATCTCTCACATCCGAAGCTTGAAATCTTAAGTTGATTTTCTTAAAAAAGGCTCAGACATGCTGATTAATGCAGAGCTTGGTTCTGCTGCAAACAAGCAGTGTCGATAATAATAATGATTTTACATGAAAGAAATAAAAAATTATATTGCATCTGCACAGCGAAATTCCCGCTCAACAGCAAGCTCTATGCACATTGCATTTTATATTATTATGATGCTTGGCATTATTATTATGGTACCTCCTCTTAAATAGTTGAACTGTGTTGAAAAGAGAAGACAGATGGTATTTCTACCACAAATTAAATGAACTAAAAGTAAAACCAAAACAGAGATAGATCTACAAGCAAAAAAAAAAAAGAAGAAGCAATTGAATTTCTTTTGGAAAAAAGAGAATAACATTTCCCTTTTTTTTATTTAGTACTAAGTTCAGTGTTAGAACCAATCACATTTATATGTTTACATGCAACAATGAAAATAACAACATTTGAAAAATTAAAAAGGAAACAAAAATTTAAAAAAACGCACCTCAGTGAAGAATGATAAAATAAAAGTGAAAGTGTTTTAACAAACAGATTGACAGCAGAAATTCGTAAATGCTCGTGTGATTACAATTGATAATTTCACAAACAGGATAAATCATGGTCTGCCACGATCACTTAGGCGCGATTATTTCTTTTTCTCTAGCGAATAGTAATTATCATTCATTTCAACTGAGTAATTGAATAATATATTAGTCTATGTTTGTGTTTGTATGCGCGCTTGTGTGTGTGTCTCTCTGTCTCTTGGTTTCTCTGTCTCTCTGTCTCTGTCTCTCTCTCTCTCTCACCTTCTCTCTTTCTCCCTCTGTCTGTCTGTCTGTCGGTCTCTTTCTCTATTGCTCTCTCTCGCTCGCTCTCTCTCTCTCTCTCTCTCTCTCTCTCTCTCTCTCTCTCTCTCTCTCTCTCTCTCTCTCTCTCTCTCTCTCTCTCTCTCTCTGAAAGTGTGTCCCCGTGTGTGCGTGTGTGTGTGTGTGTGTGTGTTTGTGTGAGTGCACGTGCATGTATGTGTGCACTAGTGCACGAGTGTGTGTGTGTTTGGGGGGGGGGGGCGTATCCGCATGAGTACACTCTTGCGTGTATGCACGCGTGGGCAAACACAATCAATTGTCTTTTGTGCTCTCTTAATAAAGTATAATATTCTTGGAGAGTGCCACAGGTACGAGTTGGCGTTTTAAAAAGAATGTTCCTTTTGTACTTTGTTTCTCTCTGCCTTTTTTATGACTGTTATCTTGCTTATCTTAACTCAAGCTAAAGGAGACTGCATATTTGACTTTTTTCCAACTAATTGTGGTCCCTGTTGCCTTTTGTTGACACCAAACCATAATTATTGTGTAGCTGTCTTGAGGTAGAGAGTGGAATGTAAGGATTGCTGTTCGTTTTACAAATGATGCATAAAAAAGGAAATTCTTTATTGTAAATTCTTTATTTATTAAAACAACAACAACAACAACAAAACAACAACAACAAACAAACTAGCAAACAAACAAAGAAGAAACCCCCCAAAAATGAACACCAAAATTCAAACAATGAAGTGGGCGGTTGGAAGGTGTCGCAGGTAGATCCTGCTTCTTTTCTGCCCATTTGTTTTCCTATTCGCCAATCTTGTTCTTTTCCTGTCATCTTGTCGATGTGCTTTTTTTAAAGCAGCCCAATCAGATCGAGTTTATAACAACCGTCCCCCCTCCCCTCTTTTTTTTTCCTCAATCCATCTAAAGCCGTTTCTTAAACAGCTCAAAATTATTATTCCACATTCAGGCTACACATGATAGACAACGTGTTGTACAGAAAAACGGGGAAAAACTCAGACGTTATTCATGAGACGAACACTGAACCTCTTTGTTTAATCTCTACTTCATGTAATGAGCACCACAAACATAGTGCAGGTGATTGGAGGATGTCACTGGCAAGTCGTACTTCATTCCCTCTTTTTTGTCTCTCTCTGTCTTTCTTCTTCCCTGCTCTATAATATAACTGTTATTGTGTCGGTGTGCTTCTCTTTACTCAAACTAAAATTTAAATAACTACAGAGATCGGGTAGCTTTTTTGTTGTTAGATCTAGTGGGAGTCTTGATGGAAACTTACAAGGACGAGATGTGCAATGGGTAGCATGTCATTGATACCTCAGCTAACGGTGTTATGGGAAATTGTTGGTGGATTAAGAGAATGATGATGATGATTATAATAATGGTGATAACTACAACAACGATATTGATGATGACGACATAGTGCTGCGAAAGAAGTTTGTTTCTAAGTATTTATATTGTTCATGGTGCTGCGGGTGGATAGTCAGTGAAACATTTTCACTTTCTTTTTCTCTCCAGTGCAGCTCCTCTTGTTGCTGTTGTTGTTGTTGTTGTTGTTGTTGTTGTTGTTGTTGTTTGGGCTTTTACTTTTGTGCTGCTACTGCTGCTGCTGCTGCTGCTGCTGCTGTTGCTGCTGCTTGGATCACTGGTGTAGCTGCTGCTGATGATGTCATACTGCAAATGAAACTACCCAACATTCCAGATACCCCCTTCCCCCTCCCTCTTTCCCTCCTCACAAGAGGTGACAGGTTTTACTGTGGACGGGCACACTGCCAGAAACTCTGCTGCCACGAGCTGTAGAAGAGCTTGAACCTTGCGGCTGCTGGTTCGAAGACGAATTTCTTATGACATGTTTCAAGTCTCCATTATTGCGCTGCTGTTCTCTTGGAGTCGAGCAGCCAGGAAGATTGTTTTTACCAAGTTCTGACGAGGATGAACGAGGGAAAAGATCTGTTGTTTGGGATAGTTTTGGTGGTGTTTCACTTTCACCAACATGTCTTTGGGCTGGAAAGTCGTTAGCTTTTGTGTTGTTGAGGTAGTTGAGGCGGTCATCAGAAGGAATATTTGCTTCGTGGTTATTTTCGTTCCTGAAGTAGTTATTTGTCTGGCTGACATGCAAGGGCGACGTAATGTTTTCGTTAGGAGACAGGACACTGTTTCTTGAAGGAGGTAAGTGCTGACTGTTCTCATCGTGAAAGAAGTGGGTGGACTCTGAATTTATCACGTGACTGGAAAGCTCGCTCGAACCATTGTGTTTGTGAGATCCTCCGGAGATATCACCTGCGGCTGTGAGGTTGGGGGAAGGAGGTGGATAAATTGAAGGCCCCGAGTCTTTACCTGAGAAGAGCAGACAAGTTTCGTAATCTTTAAGACCTGTTTGCTTTGTACATCGAATAACAAAAAGGTAATATAGAAAAGGCGCTCATATGGCTGTATGCAGTTGCGAGCGCCGTGAAACTTCTACTAAAAAAAAAAAAGCAATAAATCATCCCTTCCCTCTGGTAGATAATATCTTATCAATAACAGCATTATCAACAACACAATTATCATCATCACCACCATCATCATCATAGTGTAATAATCGACATAATGAGTTTCTAATTAAAATGGGTTGATAAAGAAATATGATTGTGTCCAGTTTCTTAGATGAAAACTAGACTTGGATAGATTTTAGTCACTACAAGGTGCTAGTAAAATGACACACACAATTAGACCTATCTGTTGGTTGTTACAACTAAGCATAAACAAAACTAACAGATTATAAAGACCAATAAATCATGTTACTAAAGAAATAAGGATGCTAGAGAAATTTGGCTTTTACAAGCTTCTCAGATCACTCCTAGTTAGGCATGAACAGATTTTAATGAATACAAAGGTGCTTGTAAAATTGCACATTCTGGTGGTAAAAAAATAAATTTATTTGTTGGTTTTTACAACTAGGCATATACAAAAATGAATAGATTATAACCAAATCTGAAAATGTAACGACCGACACACCAAGTTGCTGAAGAAATGAGGATGACAAAGGAATATAATATAATATAAATAACCGCTCTCTTGCAACCAATAAACCAGAAAAAACACTCAGAAAGATCAGTCTTCTATTTCCATGCTAGTCTAATCTTTCCAGGTGGTTGCCATTGACACATAAATCTACCCCGTTACGCATCAACACGAGGACAAACAGACAGACAGACAGACAGACAGACAGACAGACAGACAGACAGACAGACAAGCTCAGAGGCAAATGGATATTACACACGAAAACACAGGGACGTTTACACACTCATATAATTAAAAACAAACTTAATAACAATGACAAAAAAGCACGAGCATTCAAGCATGGATGCACACGTTAGTGCTCTGGCACACATACACACACACACACACACACACATACACACACACACGCACGCACGTACGCACGCGCACGCACGCATAAACACACACACACACACACACACACACACACACACACACACACAAATACTCACACATTGAGATTAACAAGAAATATAGATCTAATAGAGAGAAGGATAGACAGATTAAAGGAAGAGAAGAAAAAACAGAAACCTGTTCCATGGAACCCGCCTGATGGTGTGGCGTAGGGCTCCAGAAAAAACTGGTCCCTGGGTTCTGAGATCTTCTGTTGTTTGCTGGCCACTAAGAAATATGTCTGCATTATGCCCTTCCCCTTGATGTTCACTTCAGGTCGAGCTCGGAACATGTACCCGTGACCCTCCAGCCATCTGATGATTGAAATATGGGATAGAGAAGGAATACAATAGCAAAAGAAGAAAAAAAAAGATAGGAGAAAAGTGGAAAGAGGTGAGAGGTGCATAGAAATATCAGTATAGTACATGCAGTAGGAGCATAAAACACGATTTTTGTAATCCTAAAGACGGGTGTGGATTTATGAACATTGTAAAAAAATGTGCATTTAGCCATTTAGCGGTCGGGACCACTCTGCCGGTCAGCGTCAACCGCTCGGGCACATTCCTTTACAACGACTTCGACATCAAATCACTTTTCGGCAAGGTCTCCTATACAAGAAATTCATTTATTAGATTGAAGAACTATCGAAATAGGTTTGCTAGTTTTGATTTAATGACCCATTTAATGACGTTTTTGTTATTTTTAGATTAGCAACAAATAAGGGCCCCGTCGTAATGGGTTTATCCCCCTCGGGGATAAAGAGTTACTTTCATTTGTTCTGGGCACAAACATCATTGATCATCAAAGCATCTGGGGTTAGCAAGAAATTAATTCGTAAAAAAATAGTGAAGAGGAGGGGGGAAACAGAGAGATTAAGTTACTAAAAAGGAGGAAAGATAATTACTTGAAGAGGAGAGAAAGAAAGGAAGAGATAGAGAAAGAGAGAG
>NW_004797312.1:406553-435761 GCF_000002075.1 Aplysia californica | reverse complement strand
TGTGTGTGTGTATGTGAAGAATGTGTGCGTGTATACGCTCCTGTGTGTATGTGTGTGTGTGAGTGTGTGAGTGTGTGTGTGTGCGTGTATATATACATATATGTGAGTGTGTGTGCGTGCGTGCGCGCGCGCGTGTGTGTGTGTGTGTGTGCGTGTGTGTGCGTAGCGCGTGCGCGAACTTTCACTTGTGTGAGTCTATTTCTAAGTATGCCTGTACTCATTTAATTCATGCCAAAGCGAGCATCTGTGAGCTTTAAAGCGTATCTGCATAAGTGTGTACGTACTTGAAGGTGGCCGCACTGACGTGGATTCGACCGGGCACCCCGTGACTCTCCATGCGAGAGGCGGTGTTAACTGTGTCACCGAAGAGACAGTAGCGAGGCATTTTGAGACCCACAACGCCTGCCACAACAGGACCTGTGTGTATTCCGACGCGGATCTGTGGGTGGGAGAGTGGTTGTCCATTGATCGATTGATAGATTATTTGATTGACGAAAGCATAGATTGGCAGAGAATTTGACGAATGGATGGATGGATGGATGGATGCGGATCTGTGGATAAGTGGGAGAATGATTGACGCATTGATCGATTGATTGATTATTTGATTATAAAAGCATGGTTGGCAGAGAATTTGAAGAAATGGTGGATGGATGAATATGATGGATAGATGTATGGGTGTATGGGTGTATAGATGAATGGATGAATCGATGTCTAGATGGGTTTATGGATGAATGGATGTACGAAATGTATAGATGGATTAATTAACCGGAAAGAAGAATGCCTGGATGTATAAATGCATACATGGAATGATGAGTGAATGGATGGATAGAAGGATGGATGGATTAATGGATTGGAGGAAAGATGTTTGAATATATCGATGAATTGATAGCTAGATGGTTGGATTTATATTATGGATAGGTTGAGAAGTTGAAGAATGACTTTTAATAAAAAAAAGAAGGAGGCATGAGCAGGTGGAATGAGTGGGTCGTATGGAAATGTATAATTAATTAAGAGCACTGGAAAAGAGTATCAGGGCATTCTAGGTCCACGTCACCAGCGATGATTTGAACCAAATGACGTACTCAGGCACCGGTCTGTGAGTCTTGTTTTATGTTTTAATAAGAGTGTTACGGTACATTTAAACAAAGTAAGGTCATATAAGTGCAGAAGATTAGGGGTGTTATAAGAGAGTAACAAACACAAAAAGAACGAGGAGGGATAGAAGTTTGATAGAAAAATTGGAGCAAACTACACAAGAGCACACACGAACCACCCACTGAGTGGGTCTGGCAATAATTAGCTGATGAATTTATCGAAAAATTAGGTCGTTGATTGATAGATTGATAGCTCGTCGATCAACAGATTGATTGAGTGAAGTATCAATTTATTGATGGATCAGTTTCCTGATGAATTGATTCCCTGTTCTGAAGGGAAGGGTGAAGAGATGGAAGGAAAAATAAACATCTATGAAAAGGCCGAGAAGATGTGGGTGCTGGTGAGGAATAAAGCAATGTCAGAGGCAAATCAGAAGTCGAGTGACAAAAGTTTATTTCAATAGAAATATGGGATTAAATAAATAAAAGAATAAATCCCCCTCCCCCTACCCCGCCTCCCCAACCCCCGCTAAGTAGATCGGGATAAAATATGCTTTGCCATTAAACCAATGTTGAACAGGCAACACAGAGCAAACAAGTCGTCCCTGTGCATGTCAGAACTGTTTGTTTGTGTTTTAGAGCTCGTAATACGCCGCTTGTGCTGTATGCTTTCCGTGAAGCTGAGAATGTTTCTGGGTCTTGATCTGGGATCTGCTGGGGTAGCAATCGTGGAACGTGCATAGAGCTAGCTGTAGAGCATGGATACGCGCTACATAAATGCAGTTATTGTTATTATCATTATTATCATCAATGTTATCATTGTTATCATTTTTTAAAACATATTTTTGTATCCTTTGCCCATTTATTCGAGATTGACGCCATCTGATTAGTAGAAAAAAGTGCGTATGATAATGTCCAATAGTGTATTACATACGTGCGTACTTGTATGAAAAGTAACTGTTACAGATAGATATTCAAGGATTATAGATAGAAACAAGTCATTGATTTAGAAGTAATTGTGGTGATGAGTGATGATGTGGGATTGCGTTTAAGTAATGTTAGCGTTAGTCATATCTTCCTCTGCTCCAATGAGTCACGGGTGAATTTCCCTACTGAAACCATCTTTACGGTCACCGTGAAGTTCCGAAGTGGTGGGCACAGTCTCTGCTAAAGTTACACTGTTAGTATTGGCCTATTCTATCGGGCCAAGACAAGAGTCGAGAGGAGCTAAGTGGGAAGACTATAATTGCAGGTATGTTGGGGTATTCGTAAGCGGGTTGTAGGTTGCAAGTTGACAAACAGATTATGAACTTAAAAATGCAGCATTCTACTCCCTGATAATTTACTATTATTTACATTTATTATTACTATTATTATTATTATTATTATTATTATTATTACTATTACTATTATTATTATTATTATTATTATTATTATTATTATTATTATTATTATTATTATTATCGTTGCTATTATTATTATTGTTTTCATTATTATTATTATAAGTATTATTATTATTATTCTAGCATCTGCGTTTGTTGCCGATTTTTGTCCAAAAGTTGCCAAAATTGCCACAAAAATGGCAAAAGTTGCCAAAAAAGTTGCCATTAAGTTTCAAGCTCCCTGTGACAACGTACATGAATAATAATATAGCAATAATATGTCGATAGAGATAACTTCATCTAAAACACCAGAATTTCTTGTGCTTTGTTTTAAGCACCCAGAATCATTTGTAGCCACAAAGAGTGTTTAGTTTTAGTAGATGTTTTACGGCGCCCGCAACTGCATAAAGTCATATGAGCGCCAGAAAATTAGAGATGTTACAAGAGAGTAACAAACAAAAAAGAAGAACGGGAGATAAGGACGATAGATGTTTCATATAGGAAAGAAGAAGCAAACCACACCAGAGCACCCGCCAACCACCCACACACAGAGTGTAGATACGTGAAAAATAAAGGTTTCACAACAGAATGAAGTCAAGATTAGAACAGCAAATGAACAATCACAAAAATTATCAAATAAGGGCGTGTGTCAACCCATTCTTAGACTGGTCGTTTTAACCCTAAACTCGTGTAATTCAAGAAAAAGTACAGGATCTAGCATGTATATCATGGGATCACACACAAGGGCTTTGTGTAACATAACTATAACACATTTTTAAAAAGGTAGGAAGAACATTACGCTATATAAACACACACAAAAAATGAAAAAACAAAACATCAAAACAATAACGAGAAACAAAATTAACAAACCAACAAAATAAAACACAACAAAGAGGGAAACATGAAAGAGAAACAGCAATATATAAATAGTATGTAATGTAGCCTACTTATATTCTTCACATGAAAATTACAAGTCAACGTGGTGTTAACAAGTGAGAAAGAGACGAAGTGAAGCGAAAGTGAAAATAAACTTTCTTTCTAAAGTAAAGAGGTTCGGTTTCTTTTTTTTTTCCCCACACATATTGTTCCCAGATTTTGTTGCTGTTGTTATTTTAACATTATTTTTTCTCCCCGGCGGTGGTTTTTTCTGGGGAAAATGTAAAACTCACGGCCGCGATGCGCGGGTCGCGCAGCGACAAACGCAGATGCTACATTATTGCAACCATTCCTAAAGAAAAAGTAAAAGTAAAGTAAAAATAAGTATTCCTTAAGACATTTCTGACTGACCACTCCGACGACTTCTTTCCCAAGCATAACAAGTGGCTTGGCTGACCGACCTGTAGTGGTTTCCCTGTAGCTGGTGACGTCACACACTTGGCCTGTTCCACGATAGCCAGGGAGAAGTTGGCCACTCTCTGCGCGTGCAGTTCTGTCGCGTCCGGGACACCGCTCACCACCATGTACGCGTCCCCGATTGTCTCCACCTGAGGATAGATAGATAGATAGATAGATAGATAGATAGATAGATAGATAGATAGATAGATAGATAGATAGATGTAAGAGAGAGAGAGAAAGAGAGAGAGAGAGAGAGAGAGAGAGAGAGAGAGAGAGAGAGAGAGAGAGAGATGGAGTGATTATGATTACTGGAACAGTCGAAATTGTTTAAGACGGTCACTCATTGTCGAGGAGAACAGTGGTTATCATAGACAGGGGGTCGTCTTGTGCCCGCCTCACTTAGAACGTGACCTTTCACGTGTCACGTTTTACTACAAATGTGCAAATTTACAAGTCTCATTTTATCTGATCAAATAGAATATAGGTTCTGACACCCCGTCACGCCCAACCAGGCTGCGAAAATGAATTCCGCTGATGAAGATGTGTCGTCGGGGGCCTAGCGGTTAGGCTACCGGACTCGTAATCGTGAAGTTGCGGGTTCGGGGGTTCGAGCCGTGGGCCCGTCGATGTGTCCTTGTGAAAGGCATTTTTACACGAATCGTTCTCACTTCACCCAGGTGGGAAAGGGTAGGGGCAGAAGACAGCGAAAGATCTTATCAGTATGTTATTGTTTGAGCGTCTATACTCGTCAATGGCCGCTTGCACTGTATGCTTCCCTGCAAGTTGAGGTTGTTTCAGAATTCTTTCCGGTCAGCTGGGGTACGTGTATGGATTCTGAAGCGCATTGAGCTTGCTATTGAGCGGGGATTTGCGCTATACATACATATATATATATATATATTATTGTTGACAATTGTGCTGTTAAAACAAGTTTTAAAAAAGAAGAAAGCGGAGCCAGTGGATCCGCACCCATTTTCTTCTCAGACAATCAATAGGCGAATTTCACAGAACTTTCAGTTCTTTGATGGGATGCAAGGATGAAACTTTGTTCTTCAACTATTTGCGCATGTCCTATCAAACTTTTAATGAGTTGAAATCACTCGTTTTGCAACATTTACAACGTGTGGGTTGTAAATGGCGGGAGCCAATATCGGCTGAAGAAAAATTAATACTAACACTCAGGTGCGTAAAATTAAATCTGTAATCCAATTCATCATCACCACCAACGCCTCCACCACCACCACCACTACCTTCATCATCATCATCATCATCATCATCATCATCATCATCATCATCATCATCATCATCATCATCATCATCATCATCATCATCATCATCATCATCATCATCACCATCACATCATCATCATCATCATCATCATTGTTTGGAAAGCAGAGTGGGAGGGAGAGTCTTGTTCGATTTTCAGACTAAAATTTGTTTAATAGACGCAGCTCAACGTTTTGCTTTTAGGGATTCCTCAGTAGCAACTGAGAGTTACACTAAAAATGTCGTGCTGTATATTAGCTGGGAAATGGGCCTAACAAAGAGGGTCTAAAGATTACATGTGGTTACCTGGCTAGACGGAAGTGACTTAGTGTGAGTCAGACCAAGGGGCTAAATATAAATATATTGATGCTAGGCCAGCAAGAGCACCATCATCATCATCATCATCATCATCATCATCATCATCATCATCATCATCATCACTACCACCGTCACCACTACCACCACCACCACCATCACTGCTACCAACAACAACAATAATAACAACAACAACAACAACAACAACAACAACAACAACAACAATAACAATAACAACAAAAACAACAATAACAACAAAAACAACAACAACAGCAAAAACAACAGCCGTTTCATCACACAGCTTAACACAAATTAATTTCTTATTTTGGGACCGTTGTTTTAATAATGAAGTTGAACATAGTCATTATCGTAATGTAGGCAGAGTTGTACAAAAGTACACTGCCATTTCTGTATTTCTGTTAGATCTATTTTAGTTTGATTACTCGTAAATCTGGAAATAGTCGCAGTTAGTTGATGTCTGATATGAATTCGCGAAAAATCTGACTGCGCCGGGTATTCAGAATAATAATAGGTGTGGGAACTGACGAATATGTTTCTGCATTTGGACGGCTTGAATAACATCCATCAGTAAGTTCATCAACTGATCGTCGTCAAATGAATCAACGGCATCGATGATCTAAAAAAAAGTGAAGTCTTGGGGAACCATTCGACTGTACTCAACGCAGGGGGTGACATTGACAAGACACGGCTGAAAAATAATCAGCATGCACATTCCTCCTCTCACGTGAACACAAGCTTTACAACTTGACAAGAGGGAGGCAACTGCTTTTATGTGAGGAATGCCGTTAAAATTATACTGAACACTTTTGTTTACACAGGGGACCCGTGTCTGTTGACCTGCGTGACGTATCGAATGACGCACTATGTGATTGTCCTACACATGTGTTCCTCTGATATTGAGTCATGATAATGTAAAAGAAAAATAACAAAGAGGGGCAATGGGAAGTGGTCGTTTGTACATTGCGTACATACACACATATACACTTACATCCACACAGGAACACAGTCATAATTAACTCATCTTGTGAACACCGTATTCCTCTTCTCTTTAACAGCTTAAATTCATTACACAAAGAGACATACATGCATAGCTACCTCAGAATTACAAAGTTATATATGCTCAGTATCTGGTTTTCAGAAATTTGGCGTTAGAATTTTTAGCTTCACATCGTGCCAAGCTTTTTCAAATGCAATTCTTTGAACATTTTGATAACGACTCCGAGTAATCTTACGATGTTGATAGAGCAGATAGAAAGTACGGTTTCTGACCTCATGGTCTTAGTACGGTAACTCAAAACGGCTAAAAATGTCAGATTAAAGTTTGTAATTCCAAGGTAGCGACATACAGTTATGTCTATAGAACCTCACTTTATAGACACCGTGCGTGTTTGTGAGGCGGTCAAAGCAGTTGTAGAGATCATTGAGCATGTTGACGACCTCCAGTGGCGAGCAGGCTGCAGCAATGTTCGTGAACGTCACTATGTCACTGAACAGAACTGTCACTCGATCATACTTCTCTGAGGAATTGCATGGAAAGAAATAATAATTAGTCCCTGTTGCCACGCACGCACACACACACACACACACACACACACACACACACACACACACACACACACACACACACTCACACACACACACACACTCACATACACTCACACACACACACTCTCACACACAAACACACACACATACACACTCTCACATACAAACACACACACACACACACATACACACACACACACATGCACATACACATACATACATACCTGCATGCATACACAGACATACACATTCACAAACACACACGTGCACACACACACATGCACATACACACATATACATTGTAAAAGATATGGATCTGGGGCGGAAATGGAAGAGGAGGAGAGGGGTAGGGAGCGGGTACTATTTTATCTTAAAGCCCATGTCCAATACGGTCAGCCAAGTATATGTTTTGAAATGGATACTCTCCAAACAACCCGAGTTCCAGAGTATTCCGATGAGGGTTGGTTGGAACCTGAACCCTCTTTCAGATTGATATCAACTGAGCAAAGAGCGCAGCCGCTCTATGGGAAATGTTGCAATCGTCGAAATGGTTGGCTGATGAGAAAATTGCTTTTACACATATGCACTTAAAAATGCAACCGAAAAGACTCCTAGTTTTAGAAATAACTATTTCAACCAAGAATAGAAGGACAAGCCATTAAAATACTAAATGAATAACTTTGAAATATGATATAGATCTACGTAAATAAATAAATCAATAATTACATTACAATTGATGCTTTCCTAGAACTTACTTTTGTTCTCCATGAAAACAAGATTGTTTTAAATGCTTAAGCCATTCATCTCCATAACGGTGAATTGTGGAAAAGGGGCACTTGTGTGAAAGTTTATTTTAATTGTAAAGTAAAGCGATATTGACACACTAAAAGAGTTTTCATTCGGTGAAAGTCGTGCATTTCCTCAATGATTGTGGTCGTCCAAGAAAAATCAAATGAAATCAGCTAATTTTGGAAAATGAAGTAAAGTGGATGTTAGGACTTAATATGTGCTTAAAATATATGTTGATTTAAAACTTAATACATATCAGAGAAAATGGAAGATAATGTAACTGGTAGAGTCTCGAAATAATTTAGTTTGTAAATAATAATATTATTACATGACTCAGGATACCTTTTAGTGTACCTAGCTAAAGGTGAGGGCTTTTTGTCTGTGGGTTTTCGTCTTTTTTGCGTTGTTTCAAATTTATGCATAATAAGCGTTGTAACCTTTCTACATTGCAATTCTTTACTGATTAAGTTGTGTATAACCTTAGGGCACCCTTTAAAAAAACCGCTAAAACAATATTATTGCTTTCAGCTCGCTTCTGAATAGTGTTCTTGATGTCTTCCGAGAAAAAAATATCATGTGTTTGATGACACTCCTATTTTGGTTTGTCGATTTGCTGCTCGCTTCCAAATGCGTTCCCAGCTAGTCTAGGATTTTGATGACTCTATTTTTTCCAAGCTTGTTTTAAACTGGCATTTGGCAAATGCCCTACTGGGTATGAACTTTAAAGCCGATCGAAATGTTGTTAGGATTACGTAGGCCTACTGCGGAGAAATGATAACTGAAGAAAAACTAATGCTATGATATATGCTGTTTGTCAAATCTCTACCCTAGAATTACACATTTCTATCTCCCCAAGACCTAGTTTTGAGAAATTTGGCGTCAAATATTTTGAATTTCACAACATGTCAAACTTTATTTAGCAGAATTCTTTGAATATTTTGATAACGACTCTGAATAATCTTACGGTTCTGACAGGACAGATAGAACATTTGGTTTATGGCCTCGTTGTCTTCGTAACTTAAACCGGCCCAAAACGTTAGTTAGAGCTTTTGTAATTCTAAGTTAGCGAAATGTCAAAGATAGTTTTTTTGAACTTCTAGTCTTTCATAGAGACGAGACTGTTCCACAGAAACATCGAAAAATGTTTTTTAGTATACACTAAAATTATATATTATGCTGTAAAAATGAGAGAAATATTCTAGGATTTTGATATAAAAATCAAAGAGTGAAAAAGGCTACAAGTGCCACTTTTGGCTAATATTTAGAATACTCCTTTTGCCAGAGAGTGGTGTGGCTTTAACACCTCTTTTCACACCGCACCAAATGTTTCTTCAGCTATGTAACCTCTGGCTTAAGGGGGGGGGGGGGGTACACCTGGAGGCTATCTCGCTTATTACTTTACCGAATTTTACCAAGTTTTACACATATAACAAGCATAGTAAGGAGTCTTAAAATCCGCAATCAAATTTGAGAAAAAAGTTTCGTTTCCATGGATACGCCGCCATATTGGATTTTATTAACATGTCTTACGTAATAAATACCGCACTTATCGCTCATGGAAATTGATTGTTTTTTTTGCATGCGTGTTCACCAACATTAAATCTAAAACTTTTTTTTTCCTGAGGTAGCATTGAAGTTTGCGAAAAATCCATGAAAATCCACACTCCAGACACCACCAACAAAAATCTATTCCATATATAAAAAATTCAACAAAAAATATTTAGTATTACCTCTTCTCTTCATTCTGTGAAAATTTCATGAAGATTGGATGAAAAATGGTGGAGTTATTCAAAAAAGTATAGAGAAAAGTCGCGTTTTGAGAAAACGGCCGATAAAGAAAAATAAAATATTGACTTTATGAGGAAATGGCGGTTACAAACATGCCCGGTCTGGGACAAAATACGGTTTTTGGGGGTTCTTATGCGATGGAATAGTTGTAGGAGAGGCCGAGGAAGCTAAAACTGCCTACAACTCAAACTCCATGATTTTGAGCCGAATTTTGACTTTGGGGCTGTAGCCCCCCCCCTCCACCCCCCTCCCCCCCCCCCCTTAAAATTAATCTCTTTCTGGGCCAATTTAACAAGGTATTTCGAGAATCATGGGGTATTATTGATTCAGTAAAAACTGACATTTGCCCGTCCTCTTTGAGATACGAAAAAAACACAGTCTTGGCGCAATCTTGGTAGAAATTACTTTTTGTGATCTTCAAAATCCAGCAAGAAAAAGAGCGGCCCTTGAGTTGATTTGTTAATTTTGATACAGTGTTTTCGAATTGGATATTATAATACGTAGGACCTAGTTTTCCAAATGTTTATAAACGAGAATTTCATTACCTGCAGGCAAACAGCAGGCAGTCCAGCGGCAGGACGCACAAAAATGTGAGGCATCATAGGGAAATCAGGAGCTTGTCAAAATAGTTCAAAACAATGAAATCGAAGAAACTGTCTTTTTCCTGGATTTCGGGAAATTCTTTTCGAATGTACTCAACACTTTTCATGTCCATTTAAAAACATATTTCTGAGCAAATTTTTCTAAAAACGTTGATCAAAGGCACAAAAAATATAAATTTGCAGTTTTCAAGGATACTCAAGCCTTTAAAGTCACCAAACTTTGGCGCCCATTTTCACGCAAATTTCTCACACAAGGCCCATCTCATTCAATCGCAAATATCCCGACTTCTATTCAAGATAGTTTGGTGCTTTTTACATCAAAACCAAGGCAAAGGTACACGTTTATAAATAATACCAATGACTCCATGTGGCCCAAAATTGACAAGCTCCTGATTCTGGCGCATCGTAGAACAAATCAATCTGTACTTGTTTTTGGTGCCGTCAGCCGTCCAGGTGGTCTGTCAGGCCTGCTGCCCGCGACGATAAAAATTATTGCATTCATAAACTTATTGAAAATTTTTTATTGAAGAACACTAGAAAGAATAAAGTTTTACCAGATTGCATTATGTATTGTTTTCTTATCCTAAAGAGGATGGACAATAGATGTCAGTTTTAAGTGAACGCGTTCCTGTTCCTGTTACTAGGAAATCCTTTAAAAATGATCGCCTTGGGGAAAGACCACTATTTGACAAACATACGAAACAGAGCTATATTTTGTGATATTGATAAGTCAGCTTTGATCAAAATTGGAGAAAGACCCCTTTTATTCTCTGAGGCACACTTGGTCTTGCTCTTTATCAACCCATCAGTCTCTAACGCTTGCTCTGAATTTAAAACAACTATCGACAGCTTAACGAATTGGAAAAACTCAAACAAATAAACGAAACAAACCAACGCTATCGATTAAGGGACCTGCAAACATGTTAATCTATGGTCAGTTCAGCTGTCTAAATCTTGCTAATGGACTGTTATTCGCAAATAATGAGTTCCTTTCCCGGGTGAATTTAGAACGGAGAAAAGCTAATGAGCAAGCCTTGAAATTCGTTATTCAGCATGACTTTGTAGTTTGTGAAGTGACTCATGAAGCTAAGACTAATTAGGATCCCTGGAGAAACAAATAACAGCAGAGCAGCTTACTACTGAAGTTTCAGTTCCCCATGTTCTATTATGTATAATACTCTACTGCAACGTATAAGACTTATATAAGCAAAGGTGCTAGCAGTAAGACACACACCTATCACTATCATTAAGCAGGTTATAAGGGCAATACGGACAGGGCTAAAATCCTTAGTCAAAGTCCTATCACTCATAGAGCTGAACATGTAGTCTAAACTCTGTGATGAGCACGGCTGGATAATTCACATACTCTGAAATGAGAGGCAGTCACTGCCTTGTAAATACCTTTTGTCAAAGCAGGCCATTAAGAGCTGTTGCAGTCCGTAGACTCCGTGATTAGTACGGCTTGATAATTAACTCACACTTTTTGAAATTAAAAGCGGTCAGTGAATTGTAACATACGACAGCGGAAAGAGTTGAACTAGGGCAGGTAAAGCATGTGAACACCCTAGCAATAGAATTTCTTTTTTGTTCAAGATCAAACACGAGGCTTTAGATTACAAAGCAAAAATTACGTGTTTTAATCCCTTTCCCCGCTGATTGTAATTGATTGTATAATGGACAAAGTGCTGAAGCAGATAGAGGATGGAGAGCGCTTTCTATTATTTTGTTTTGTTATTTTGTAAGGTGGTTACGATACTGATCTCAGGTTCTGTAGTTGTTTTCTGTAACCGAGTTAGAATCCACGGTTTTACTTTTCCGTGTTTTCAAGTCCGTTAAATACGAGTATAGACGTACCACAGGTGAGAGGAGAGTGGACAGGGAGTGGCAAGTGGAGGGTCCTCTTTTTTTCTTTCTCTCTGTTGTCTCTTTCGGTCTGTCTCGTTGTGTCAACGCACTATAGTCTAAGTGTCGTCTTTCCGATAAGTTCATTTTTACGAAAACCTTACAATAAAAGTTGAGGTGTAGGTGCTACTTTTTGAACAAGCTAACTCTTCTACGTAGAAATGGGCCATAAAAACCAAAGCAGGCATAAAACCGAATACCCTTAGGGAGGAACAAATGGTTCCATACCAGCTAACAGACTGAGAGGTTCTATCAGGGGTGATTGTTGTCCGAACGCAGAGAGATCGAATGATCCCGAACTTTTAAATATGGAATGTTTTTATTTTAAGTAGAAAGAAAAGGCTTAAAATGACTGAATGGAAACGTCTGCCCGCCCTACTAATGGGTAAATATTCTGAATCCATTTTTAAAATGTAAGTGTTTGACGCTTCCATCGTCACAATTTTAGATGGTTTAGGAGGCGCGCTTCAGGGCCTACCCAACCAAGAGGGATATAGCATCCATGCAGAAAGGCCGAAGTACTCAATAACAACTTTGACCACGCGGGAATCCAACTCGTGAATTATGCTTACAACGGTGCTGCACCTGATCGCTAAAGCACATGCGCCAGTACTGAGATGTTCTATCAAGGAAAAGAACAATGTTGACCAAAGTTGGATTCAATCTGGAACTTTTGAGTGTTTGAAAGTAAATAAGCAGAAAAAAGGAAAGGTTAGAAAATTTTAGTGACTGAATGAAAATGTCTGTCCGCCTTACAAATGGCTATACATTCAAAGACCCTGAAACAATTAACTCTTCAAGGACGCAGAGGACACATAATACGTCTGGTCAGCAACATACCATTGGTAATGCTTCTTCTCCTTTTGAACCATCATACACACTTCAGAACATGAATTTATATATATTGTCCCATAGCATAAACGTTGTTGTCTGTATTTTCTAAAGTTTCAGACTCAAAAAAGTAGAATTGAAAAATATGAGTGAATCACGAAGTAATGCGTCTTTTTTAAGTACCCCAAGGAGTGTCCTCAAGGAGTATTGTCTAAAACTATTGAAGAGTAAAAGTAAAAGATAGTACACTCGGTGTTTCTAATAAGGGTTGGAAGCTCCAGGCAGATATGGAGATACCAGTGTTAAAGTACAAATTTCCAAACCTCCGCAGCATGATAACTACCTCTGACATGACATACCCTTTGCATTTTATAATAGTAATGATTGCATTAATGTAGTGCATATCCACGCTCTACAGCATGCTCTATGCGTTTCACAATTATCACTACTCCAGCAGACCCTTAAGCTCCTAGAAACATTCTCAGCTTCCCGGGAAGCGTACAGTGCAGCCTGGGGATTGCAAGCGCTCAAAAACAAACTTTCGCTGTTGATTGCCAGGTACCCATTTCCACTACGGAGAAGTGGGGAAAGTTCATGTCAAGTGCCTTTCACGACCGAGTTGGTTGCGAGTCCGAGAACCTGTCCACTGGGCGACAGAGACGTCATTGGGTTACACAATTTTTAAATAAAGAAAATATAAATTGTGTGAGAAGGGGAGATGAATTCGCTTACTTCATGATCACTGTCTTTCTCACCCTGCATTTGAGTATAGACAACAGACAAACACATTCCACCTTCGCTATCTTGGCTTAGTCTCTCCATATTATTGCCAATAGTTGCCACAAAAGTGGAAAAAGTTGCCGAAAAAGTTGCCATTAATTTTCAAGCTTTCAACTCTCAGTGACGACGTTATATATATATATATATATATATATATATATATATATATATATATATATATATATATATCAATATGTTGATATAAAGCCCCAGAATTTCTTGTGCTCTGTTTTAAGCATCCAGAATATCATTTGTAGTCACTCAGAGAGTAAAAACGTGAAAAATAAAGGTTTCACAACAGAATGAGATCAAAATTAGAACAGCACCGATAAATAACCACAAAAATTATTGGGGCGCCTTTCCACCTATACGAAGATTGGCTGTTTTAACCCTGAACGTGTGTAATTCAATAAAAAGAAGGCCTACAGGATATTACATGTACATGTAAATTATGGAATTACACACAATTGGGGCGTGCCAGTGTCAGTATTCAGTGTTGGTGGAGACACGCTCTAACATAACACATTTACATTTTTAGAAAGGTAGGACAACATCGAATTAAATGACATTACGCTGTAAAAACACAAAAAAGAAAAAACAAATCATTAGAACAATGTTTAGAAAAATTAACACACCAACAAATTAAAACACAAAAAGGGGGGAAAAATAAAAGACAGACAGCAATATAAATACATGTAGTATGTAATGTAATGTTCTTATATTCTCCGCATGAAAATAGACACACATGGACATCTTAAAACGTTGCAAAATACATACAATATGTTATGAAGTAGCTTAGTAGTTTTGTCCTTTTTTTAATGCAAAAATCGCGGACGCGATTCGCGGACCAAAAAAATGCCAAAAATTGAGCCACGATTCGCGGGTCGCGGCCGTGACAAACGCAGATGCTAGATTATTCCATGTCTTCAGACGTTTCTGTACATCATTCTGCATGTGGAAAAGCTCATGTCTTCCAGCATCGAAAGATTAGACGTGTTTACTTGTGTTTCTGTAACTTTTTGCCTTCCACCAACCGGCACTTTTTTGCAGACCAGACCCTAGCCTCTTCCGACACGCAGTATCAAGGCAGGTGATATTTTTTGCTCCATAACACAATTTCAGGAGTAACTTTAATGTGGTAGGCAGTTACAATTCTGTCCTCTAGAGGACACAAAACATATACCTAGGGTTTGTTTTCTTAATTGGAGAGAAGGTAAGTAAACTTCATTGTTGTAATAAGGCCAAACGAACTTTTGAAAGATAAAAGTGGTCACTAGTGAAATGGGCAGAGTAGATTTTTAATGTAGGTAAACTCCCCAATCGAAACAATTTATATTTTTTAGAAGGCGAGCTTCGAACTTGTCTGTTAGCACCAATCCAGGATGAAAGGGAGATGCCCCGGTGACAATTATTCTTCCTGTACAGAAATAAAACCCAAGTCTTCTGCTTGTGACAACACAGCATTCGCTGGCACAAGAGAAGCTCGACAAAAAGAAACTTCAATGTCATAATGCAGTTTCCTTTTACTTTTACTTGTCACATAGATCTACGTCAGTCCACTAATTTGCACCATATCGGCATAAGTAAGCCGATTTAAATTTTCAGATGCATGTGATGTAGGCCCTCTAAAACATGTAACGTAGACCTAAATATTCAAGAGACGTAGGTCCCATAAATAACCAAGTGACGTAGGTATAGGTTGATGCAGCAGATTATGGACAAACTAAAATCTGGCAGGCTTAAACAAAATGATCGACTTTTATTTAGATCTAGTTGCGTTTTTTGACACACCACAAGAAAAACCTCGAACACACGAGAGGGAACTAAAGAAAGAGAAATAGATAGATAGATAGATAGATAGATAGATAGATAGATAGATAGATAGATAGATAGATAGATAGATAGATAGATAGATAGATAAACAGAAGAAGAGAGAGATAATCAGAGAAAGGGAGACTGACAAACAGACAGACAAACAGACAGACTGAGAAGAGAGAGAGAGAGAGAGAGAGAGAGAGAGAGAGAGAGAGAGAGAGAGAGAGAGAGAGAGATTAAAAATGATTTATTGATTTGAAAGGCCTTTGGCCCATACATCCACATATTTTAACATATTATGGTTCGGCATTTACATACATTGGTACAGCACAACGAATGTTAAACATAAATTGGGCATGCACGCATACATACACGCATGCACGCACGCACGCACACACGCACGCACGCACGCACACACGCACGCACGCACGCACGCACGCACCTGGCGCACGCACATAAACACATACACACTCATACTCACACACATACGTACGTACATACGTACATATATTACATAACATACATACATACATACATACATACATACATACATACATACATACATACATACATACATACATACATACATACATACATACATACATACATACATACATACATACATACATACATACATACGTACATGCATGCATGCATACATACATACATACATACATACATACATACATACATACATACATACATACATACATACATACATACATACATACATACATACATACATACATACATACATACATACATACATACATACATACATACATACATACATACATACATACATAAGAGCAAACAGAAATAGAACTTCCACACAGTGCTATGAATGAGGCAGCGAGAGAAATCGGGACATGTTTCACTCTGAGAAGTGAAAGAGAGAGAGAGAGAGAGAGAGAGAGAGAGAGAGAGAGAGAGAGAGAGAGAGAGAGAGAGAGAGAGAGAGAGAGAGAGAGAGAGAGAGACCTAAAGAAACTAAGTAAAATACACAACCACATGTGGCGTTGCACTGACCGGCTTCCACCTTCTGTCCGTTCTTGAGCTGGTTAGCCACTTTCTCCGGCAACATCTGATACAAGAGGCGGTCAGTCTTCTGTTTCTCCAGCTCTAACATACGAGAGGTTCTTTTCAGCTCTGCTGTCGTTTCGTCCAGTTTGCGCCTAGGGACATCATCATCATCATCATCATCATCAATGTTGTTGTTGTAAACAGGATTTTTAAAAAGGCAAACTATCGATGGAGACTTGAGTAGTTGCATGTTTATGAAACTATAAAATATGTTTAACGTTTCGACCCAATGAGCTTCCTCAGGAACTTAATTTTTTTTAAACCCGACACCATCATCATCCTCATCTTGACTGATAATCTAATTTTTCAGCTGTTTTAATTTGTGTTTCAAAGGGCATCTAAATCAGTCTATGTTATTTCCTCTTTTTTGTAGCCTATCTGATTAGGGTAAATAATAAATTTTGATTTATCTTATACAGCCTTTAATCATCATAATCTATTGTTGCTGAGTGCTTTAATTTCATACCAATGAAGTCTTGTTATTTGCTGTCAACCAAGCCGAGGACAAATTAATTTTGCAGGAAATGTTTTAATGGAAGCTTTAGATATAATCCATTAGACTTAGAGCTATAAGGTCTTTTTTCTTCCAGATGATGTTGGATAAAATAAATAGTCTCGATTCCGTTCGGCTTGGCTGCGCTTTCTAGATGTACAAAAAAGTATTTGAGTTAAAGCAAACTTGCAACTTGACAGGCCAGGATTCACTAACATGGTGGTAGCACCCGTGTCTGTATTGTAGCGGGGTTGGCGCTTTGCTGTCGCACACAGGAGACCAGAGTTCGATTCCCAAGTACGGAGAATATTTGTATCAAGTATTTCGAACTTTCTGCTGGGATGCTTTATCCCTCTCGTTTCAGGTTGGCGGTGACAGGCAGGGTCTTCGCCTCCTAAATGACCGTTATAAATTGTGTCGATGGGGGCATAAAAATACGACAATTAAAAAAGCAAAAACCAAAACCGACCAAACAAGAAATCAATAAACTCGGTTGATTTGGGCATGCCTGCGCTTTCCGGACAGAACAAATTGAAACAATCTCAGTAAAGGGTACCTGCAGCTATACAGGACAGGATCCACTTACGTAATAGTAATAGTTAACATCGCATTGTAAAGAAGATCGATGCTATTTTCACTCAATGATTAAATACATTTTCTCATTCCTCAGAATTTAAAATATCACTAAAACCTTTATAACTTATTTCTGGCCTAAATTTTGGAGTGACATTAGCTGGAATAGAATTTTTGATTAAAGCAGCATGCTAATATATCATGAAGTCTTTTTGTGTGAAAACAATGACGAACTGTTCAGAACAATGTACAGGATTAAACATTATGTCAGCTGTATAATTTCTCCGTTTGACGATTACACAAGATCCCCTTTAAGCGATCACTACTCACGTGATGTCGATCTCGGCGTTTCTTTGTTGATAGAGCAGCACCATCTCCCTGGTGACGTCATACAGTGGGATGTCTGCCATGTACACATTCAAACGCTTCATGGCCTTCAATGACGTCAGGCGAGGAGAGCCAATGAAAATCATGAGATCAGATTCTGCAAGCCACATCATCTGACCTTGTTCGGGACATAAAGAAATGGGCCAAAAGGTGGTAACTGAGTTATTATGATAAAAAAAAGAATATATCATATAGCATTTTGTATGGCACGAATTCCTACTCATCAGCAATGTCTATGCGCTTACAATCTAGCTTCGATATCATTATGTATAGAGACCAACAGCGTTCTTATTCTGGAGAAAGGGTTGGATAGGCGGAGGGAAGGGGAAGTGTCTTCAAGCATGTGGTTTAAAAAAGGGTTGGGTTCATTTGGCTGCTTCTCCATTCGGGCTAAAAGCAGATTCTTCTGTTTTAACAAGGTCTATTTTTATTACAACTATAATTTTGGGGACAGTGGTTGTTGGAAGGCTGACTGATATTTTTGGTTGTTTGATACATTGCCTTAAAAAAATCGGCTGTGTTCATTTTGAAGGTAGAGTCCCTAGGAGACCGTGAGACTCCCAACATATATTAAAGATATAAGTGTTTTCACGCCCCCCTGCCAATCACAACAATTTAGATAATTTTGGAGGCGGGCCAACCCGGGCTTAAGGGAATTCAACATCCCAGTAGAAAGGCCGAGATACTCGATTAAAATTTCTGCCCACACGGGAATCAAATTCGTATCGTCTGTGTGCGACATCGAAGCGCCTATACCACAGACCACTGTACTCCCAACTTCGTGATGTAATAGTTCAAAAGTCGAGAACAACTCTAACCCACTTAGGTTGGACCATTGATCGCTCGCCCTGTTCGCAAGACTGAATCCAGTTGATTAGACGCAGCTACAATGAAAAGTCTCATAATTATCAGCTCATAAGACACACAACCTCAGATCAGCTGTGATCTAAGGTGCAAAGCTTCTTGAGAGCATCTCCATAGATCTTTGCTAACCCCTTATCTTATTATATCTTTCTAAAGAATATATCGTTAAACCTCAGTGAATCGGTGGTTAGAGGGTGCCGCTGGTAGGTCCTACTTCTTTACTTTCCCCTCTGTGGTTTCTGTCTGTCGGTCTGTCTTACCTTTTCCCAGCACACAAACAAGCAAACAAACTCAGTGACTGCAAATTGTAATCTTAGCTACTATTTCAAAGTGTTAGACTAATTGGTCCGTTTAAAAGGTTCCTTTTCGAATAATGACGTATCGGGAACGTTTTCATAGTTGTTGGGGGAAAGTCGAGGCAAGTCAGCCTGATTCAGTCTCAGTTTGCAAGGAATAAACATTAAAGTAAAACCACACTAATGCGCCCACCAACTTCCATTTCAGTTGTATACATTGTAACGAGATATAGCTTTTTTTCTGTGCACGGTACAGAAATACGTGTTGTAATTCAAGCTCACAAAGAAATATTCTGAAAAGAAATCCTAAAGATCATAGAAACAGAGGAATGCTAAAAGCAGCAAAGTGTAAAAATGTAGAAGTAGATGATATTCAAAATGGCAAAATTTGAACACAACTGAGGAAAGGAGCACTGGACAGATGTCTTTGGAAAAGAATTAAAATTGTTAAGGGCGTTCGCCTTTTGGGGAATTAAAACGTAAACATGAGAAAAGGGGATGGTGAGAGGGAGAAAGTGAGAGTGAGCAAAAGAGAGAACGAGACTGAGAGAGCGGAAGAGAGAATGAACCAGAGAGAGAGAGAGAGAGAGAGAGAAAGAGAGAGAGACAGAGACAGAGAGAAAGAAAGAGAGAGAGAGAGAGAGAGAGAGAGAGAGAGAGAGAGAGTGAGAGATCGAAAAAGGGAGAGTGGGAGAGAGGGAGGGGGGAGATAGACAGAGACAAAAATAGATAGACAGATAGATAGATAGATAGATAGATAGATAGATAGATAGATAGATAGATAGATAGATAGATAGATAGATAGAGGGAGAGAGACAGAGAGGGAGAGGACAAAAAGATTGAGAGAAGGACAGAGAGATAGAGAGAGACAGAGAGAGAGACAGAGAGTGAGACTTAGTTACCGTCCTCCTAGTCCTTTTCCTGACACGTACAATAATATGATAGAAAGAAAGATTGGAGACCCTAACTGACATTTTGATGTCTTTCCAATCCCAGAACAGGCACCTCTAGTAATAGACATTCTCAGTCGCAAGCTCTATTTTCCTTGAGGGATGAAGGAAGTAATTACTTCCGTGATCCAAGCCAAGGAAGCCACAATCTTGACTGACAACGTTTATTGCTCTGAAAATTTGGGATTAATTAGTTGAACTGCTACTTGGGGCTATTGGGGCAAAAATCCATTGTACTGAAGGGCATCTTTATTTAACATTCTTGATTTTGAGCTAGTTTTGTTTGGTTGATCTTTAATTTGCCATCTGCACCCAATATGACATAGTTTTGATTTTTGAAAAGTGAATTAAAACGTGAATTTCTTCCTGGATAACCTTCGAGTGCCAGTACTCTAAACACCTAGCTTTTGGTGCTACATAATGTCAAGTTGAATACACCATCAGTTTTTGAGGTATTGGCTAAATGGACGACTCACTATGTATTTTTCTAGACAAAAGATGTAGAGTACCAGCGATAAGAAAATGCATTGTAAATAAATAAGTATGGTGCGATCAAAAATTCATGGTGCGACTTATTGCCAAATATCTCCTCAATTATCGAACATAGGCTCTCCGATTCTTGCACAATGACTTGTATAAATTTGTCTTAACAGATCAACATTTTTGTAAACACCTGCTAGCTGTATTCTAGAAAATTCCTTAATAAATACTAATAAAAAATCCAAGTGCGTGTTTTCTAGAGCTTTTTAAATGTTTACAGCTGGGGCAATATTGCTTTTAATAGCAAGTCCGTCAGGTTTTTCTAATCGGGACATTACGCTTATTGAACGCATGTTTTGAGAAACATTAGAGCAAAACATGTGTTCACTATACAAAATAATTTCTTGTAACAAGTTTTGAAAGTTAAAATTGTCATTGATGAGCTGTGCCGTAGGCCATATGCGTAATCAAAATGAGTGTGAGAAGCGAGAAGTGACGTGAACAATACCATTTTACGTGAGACAGAGATTTCAAGTATATATATATATATATATATATATATATATATATATATATATATATATATATATATATATATAAGTGCACACACTCCTCCCTTATTACCTAACCCACACCTTTGAAACTTTGCAGGCGTCGACAATATCCATGTGGTTAGGACCTAACTTTTAAAAAATCCACGCAAACTGCTTTTCCCGATTTTTCCAAAAATCTTTGTTTCGTCCACACAGAGTTCTAGGCCTAGGCAAGGATCATACTTAACAAGATGGTCCACTCCTCTATTTGAGCCAATTAAAAAAGTGTCCTCAAAATTCGGTGGCGCCCTCTTCGCAAATGCACACCAGTTACCCTACTTGTGTGAACAAAAATCAAAGAGAATCTAAGAAGTTCGGAAGAACGCTTTTTTAAAATGGTTACGCTGACAAAAAAACCTCTGGAAGAGGCGACTGATTTTTTTCGTTTAATTTGACTTTTGAAGGAGAGGGGCGTGATCATTAAAAAATTTTAAAACCCTAAAACTCCGCAATGAACGAACCCGAACAGCTGATGAACAGCAGTCGATCTGCGCACGCAAGGAGGTGCTATTCCTATTCTTCTTCTGGTGAAACGAAAGAGAGCTTCAAAACAGACTGCAGCGCCATCTGAAGCAATGAGCGGACTTCCGGCGGACACTTTTTTGGCTGAGTGGACCATCTTGTATTTGTTATGTACGATCTTTGGCCTAGGCTAACTTACGGTCAACAATTTCGCTGTCTCATTTTTTTAAAACCGGAAGTCTTTTCTGGACACAATTTTTCATGACGTCAAACCTCCCTTTTGGGTTGGAAAACCAATTGTGCACATCATTCATCGAATGCAGTTGCAGATCAAGACTTTATCTTAGCTTAATCTAGATTCTATAACTAGAAATGAGTGGTTGTGTTGGTGCAGGTCATTTTATTTCTCTTTCTACTCGATTGGCATCACTACGCAGGTGAGAAACATAATATTAGCGTGCGCCGGTAAATTGAACGGAATTTAATTAAATAGGACGAACATGATAGTGAACAGACATCAGCTGATTGGTCTATCTTGGGGCATTGTGTGTGAACGGTAGATTTGAAAAGTAGATCTGAAAATTGAACAGGTCCTGAAGGCTGTAAAGTGTAGGCCTAAGTAGGCCTTGAGATAATCTAAGACTTAGATTCTGTGGATAAAAGGCTAGATCTAGATCTAAGTTTGTGTAGAGTAGGCCTTGGCGTTGGCTTTAGTCTATTTTGCAACCATTTCTCTAGGCTCTCTGCCATGCCTATCGTTTGTACCTATCCGTTCGTGGAAGGAGTAATTAAGCTTGTTTTATATAAATTTATCAAGAAAAGTTTTTTAGTCTAGCCCTAATTGTTCTGGGAAAATATAATTTAGTTAAGACAAATTGATACAAACTTCTGTGCAAAGTATGGATGACATTGATTTACCCGTTAAAGAGGATAAGTTGCGCCACGAATTTGTGACCGCACTGTAATTGATTTTGTGCAACCAGAAACTGACTTATTTTCACCCCTTAAGTTCAGTTAAGCCAATGCTTGACAAAACGCCTTGCTAACGCCTCGCCAACAACCGTTGTTTCTGTATTTCCCTAATTGAGACGCTGTAATGAGATCAGCGCCCAAACGTGGGCAGTCATTGTTTAGGACGCAATTTCCAAGCTTTTGACCTCTCCTGCAATGTAATTACGAGTTTCCAGAGAAGTTAGAGTAATCCGACTAACCTTTGAAAGGCATCAAATTCACCAAGAGGGACTTAGTCTTACCACACTTTTAAAAATGTTTCTGTCTGCTGACTTTTCTATATCTGATGAACGTATACGTATTTTACCACTGCACCGGTGTCTGTGGTGTAACAGATAGGTGCTTCGTCGTCGCCCGCAGAGGACATGCGTTCGATTCCCGTGTCTACAAGTGTGTGAAGTAAAGATGTGTTGGATTTAACCTATTTCTTATGCTACATCAGAGCTGAACATAGAGTCTTTCAGTTTCTTTTAGTTTTAACATAGTCTACTTTCATTTCTACTTCAATGTGGGAAGCAATGATTGTTGGCAGACCTACTGATTTTTTACTTTTGTTCAAGTCATTACCTAAAGGAAATCAACAGTGTTGACAGGGCACCTAGCAGACTGCCAGGGCTCCCGATAGAGGTTTGGATCGAGCCAGATGGTTGGGAAGCTTTAAAACTCCATAAAACAACATATGCTCACAAATCCCTGTTGGGGATTCGAAAAAGGGCCATCCGCGCTGTTGTCCAGCATGATACCAATTGAGTTAACGGACTGCCCTTTGCTTCTTTCCCTGTCATGGTATATTTTTTTTTTATTCCTTATTTTTTTTAAAACACGGAATAATTATCATTACCACATTTTGTAGAGTATCTATTTTAAAACAAACAAACAAACAAATAAAAAAACAAACAAACAAACTTAATAAAAAGATAAACAAAGTAAAAATCAAAGAAATAACACAAAAATAAAGGAAAGAAAGAGATCAAATTGAATGGAAAAGAAGGAAGAGGAAAACGCCATTGAACGATCATGTCTAGGAAACAAATGTTATTGACCACAGAGCAAAAGTGTGAGCATACACGATGCTAAACGTCGACGCCAGACGTTGAGTCGTGGTCTTCTTCTGTATCGGACGTATTTACCACAAGCTCTGAATGACTAGTTGAAGTCGAAGGAAAGTATGGTAGATAGGTCATTATCAATTTTGACAAGGATGCGTTGAGTGCATGCTATGCAGGTCGACATAAGAAGACCACTCAGACTCAGGGTGTTTGCAAGTGGTCCTTAACTTATGTTGAAGTCTGTAATTAAGAATTAATGTAAAACTGAAATAGAGTAATGGGCATATAGGAGATATAGACAACCTGATTAGTCGAATTTGAAAATTGGCGTTTTGTTCTAGAATGACATTTCGTCATGCAAATTAAAATCTTCGAATTCGACATTCGTGTGACATGACAAGAAAGCAGTGTCGTGCTGGTTTTTGATGAAGGATTCAACAAAAACTGGGGTTTTATTTTTGAATGACGTTTTGTCATGCAAGTTGAAACCTTCAGAACCGACAAACGTGCATAATGTCTAGATCTTGCACGGGATATGGAAAACAAAGGGGCCTTTGCGGACCAAATCTTTATGGATTGGGAAAACAATGCTCTGTCACATCAGACGAACACAGTTTGTTAACGGATCAGAGAGATTATCGAACGCTCGAGGGAAATAATTCTTTTCCTCTTCTTGTTCTTCCTCTTCTTGTTCTTCTTGTTCTTCTTGTTCTTCTTGTTGTTATTGTTGTTGTTATTTTGTTGTTCTTGTTGTTGTTGTTGATGTTATTGCTGTTCTTCGTCTTCTCCCTCTCCTTCTCCTTCTCCTTCTCCTTCTCCTTCTTCTTCTTCTTCTTCTTCTTCTTCTTCTTCTTCTTCTTCTTCTTCTACTTCTACTACTACTTCTTCAGGAGTCAGGTCGGGGACATACATTGACGGTCATGGTACCCTTTTCTGTCCTGATATAAGGCCTTCTGATTACTTCAGTTGTTGTTTTTTTTCTTCTGATTGTGTGCGTTGTTGGTTTTTTTTAAAGGAAGAACAAAACCGGACATCATCTCTTGTTCAGATTTGAAATAGTAGTATGCAAATAAACAGCACATGGAAATCTTTAACAAAAAACATACTAAAAATTCGAACATCAAAAGAAAAAAGCTGTTACACAGAAATAACTGATAATTAATAGGAGACATGCTAGATCTTCTACAGGTGCCCTTAAACTTCCCTTTCACACGAGGACATTGAACTTATGTCGTTTGTGTGAAATTATACTAGTGTTTTCGTAACGGTAGGTTTGTATCTAGCTGGTGCTGTGCCATGGATGTAGATAATAACAAACACATTAACAGTTGAAGATCCACGGCCACTGACGGCAGTAATTTGTGTAGAAGATGATATGGCGAATTAATTTGTTTTTAAACAAGATGAAAAAATACACCATCCCCCCAAAAAACAAACCCAAAAAAACAAAGAAAGAAAATAACAACAACATCAAAATAATGAAAAATATTAAAATAAGATAAAGCCCTGAAAAACTAAATTTGTTAAATATAATCGTTTGCCGATAGAGATTTTGGTATTGAATAATGTCGCAGCAGGCAATTTGAAATTATCGTCTTGTGCTCACCTTGAAAGAAATCGTTTTAGCAAGCCTGTACATAGCGACCGATTGGATCTGATGGACACACGCTTACAATCTTTAATGTATCAACCAGCTACTTTTTTACGGCACTTGCAACACAATAAGGTCATACAAGTACCGAAGATTAGAGGTGTTACAAGAGAGTAACAAACACAAAAAAGAAGGAGGGGAGATGAAGACGATATATTATGTTTGATCATTGATAGGAAAGAAGAAGCAAACCACACCAGAGCACCCGCCAACCAACCACTCCAGCTATTTTACCACAACCGCTCTTACTGTTTTATTGGCTCAGACAGGAATGTCAAACACGCAGGGAAAATCCTGGGAAACCCCGACGAGATACTCAAGGCTCATCAGAAGACAATGTCCTTTGGTCATGTTTATCGGCTTTCTAAGAAGAGTGAACAAATATAGAAACAGCTCATAAAAACGTGCAGCGTGTTCAATCGTCTTTAGTAGTGAGGAAACCACTTGTAAATTGGCACAGTCAGAGTCGTTAAGTGCTAGGTGAAAAGGAAATTGACAATCAGAGAGGATGGATAGATAGGAAAGAAGTTGGTCGTATCACAGTTACCTTTTAACGTTTCGGTTTTCGCAAGTCCCGTAACGTTTTAGGAACGCAAGACAGCATGATTTGAAAGTTCAGTTAGTGCGATGCACTTATTGAGAAAGGCTGATGACGTCAAATTGCTTTCTTATCCTCTTTACATCGACATCTAAACCAATTGTACGTCTATTTTAAGGCGGTAAAATGAAAAGAGTTTCTCCTTGAAAAAAAAAACACAACAAGAACAACAACAACAAAAACAAACAAAAAACAAACTCAAACCCACGAAACCAAAATAGATATTTCTAGAAAGAAGTGCAGAAAAGCCCACCTTAGATTTGGCTCTTGGCGTTTTTAGAATCGATTAGAGTCCTTACATACAACAAACATATTTTAACCCCTTCAAAACAAACAAACAGATTCATAAACCATATTAAAATTAAATTAAAATTTTTCCTCTAATGAGCACGATACACCTGTAACAGTTTACCCTATTTGGAAAACGCATAATAGTGTTATTTGGGTGTATACTACATAGATGCGACATTCTTTTCGAGATATTACAATCTATATCTTCGAAATTTATTTCCATATGTAACATTTTGCTGGATTAATTATAACTAATTTAAAAGGAGGAGTAGCAATATTATTAGATTTTAAGAGAGAACATAGGGCGAAAAGTAGAGAAAGTATTTTTAAAAGACAGGAAGAATTCAAACTGCACTCAAAACTGGACCTGAACTTGACCTTTCAAGTGCGAATCAAAATGCACAACATGGCCATCTGTGGTATAATGAGTAGGGTATTCACCCTTGTTCGAAAAGGCACCAATTCGATTCCGGGGCGAAGAATTCTCTTTTATGTGTTTAGCGTTGATAGGAAGGGTTAAAATAGTCCACCTCCTACGCGATCTAACTTGAGTTCATGTGGACACAAAACATTTGAATCAATCGTTTGATACCCATAGACTTAAATTATAAAATCTTAGACTGCGCATTGTCATCGACGCCACTTTTTCACTTTGCTCTATGGACGCGTAAATAAAAACCAAAACACAAATGTCGTTACAGTCGAGTGCCCGCACGCACAATAATACATTTTCCTTCCATGCTCTTAGTTTCATTTTGGTTCCAATTTGAGTCAAATCGTGCAATCTATAGTGAGCTGGAATTACGTCAGACGTGCCAAGTCTATGTTATAATACTCATCCTATTTTATATACACAAAAAAACGCACCAAAGAAGATCATATTAGGACATTATATTTTTTTTATGTAGACTTTCATCGAGGTCATTTTGTAGCTCTCAACGGAACAGTGACATCGAATTATGCCACAAATCCAAGGATGAAATTTCCGATTACAAAAAAATGTCCTTTAATAAAGTGAATTACATCCGCACACAATGTAACTGAGCCTGTTGGGACTACCGTAATGGACAAAGTGTGTGAACTGTAAATTAGACTCTATATCGATTTGTCCCATTTTCCTTGAAAGTTCTCATCAACTCAACCATAAAAAAGACAGAAGGGGTATAATAACGTCATAATATAGGGGGACTTTCAAAACGTAAAGCCATAATGGTTGTTGTGGGAATCCTTAGGAAAAACAACCGGCATACGCATAACTAAGAAACATGTCCTCGCTATTTGAATAGTGTTTGGGTATAATGGCCCTATTGACTCAATAATAAGGTCATTAAAGAGACAGGACCCCCAAAATTAACGTCAGTCTCCGACAAACCGGAGCCAAATGGGCTGAGATTCTTGAAACTCCACAAACCGACTCTAGTTCAAGAACACCCAGTCTGTTAATATGTTTCGTAGTCCAGCACAATACCAAATGAACCCAGGGTACGCCCACGCGATCAGTGACCTGTTGTATTTTGTTTGAGTTAAAAGGAAATCAAACCGGTATAATCGGTGTCATTTAGTACTGATGGGAAAAGGTGATGGCTGGCAGAAATGAAAAAAGACAGAATTAACAAGTGAAAGAAGTGACACTATACCGGCGTTTTTTAATGTTTTTTTATCAACCTGCGTTGAGCCACGAAGCTGATAGCTTAGGTAAAACTAGAAATGTACTTTAATTGGCGCGTGAAACCAAATAAAAGAGGAAAGTTCAGTAGGTGCGATGCTTGTGTTGAAAAGAGGACATGACGTCATGTTCGTTGACGCCTAATTGGACAAAAAGTAGGATATTCAGAGGGTGGAGAACATTGCCCCACCCCCCTCCTCTAGAGATCATCGCGGTGGCTGAAAACATTTCTTAACAAAACGGGAAAAACTAGAACCTAAATTAGATTGTACTTTAACTTTTTAAGACATAAAAAGTTTACGTTACTGGGTATATAGGACAATCAATCAATGATGATATTTGGTAGAGAAACTCGGATTGGCGTCTGTCGTGTATCAGTTAAGCACTTCGCTGTCGTACCCAGGAGACCCGAGTTCGGGTCCAGAGAAGGAAGACATTTTTTATCCAGTATCTTGGTCTTTCTATTGGGGCGTCGTATCCCTCGCAGCCCGGGTTGGCTCTGACAAGCAGGATCGGGAGCCTGCCTTCTATTTTACAATCTAAATTGTGTGTGTTAAAAAAGACGTATATTAATTTTTTTAAAGGGAGAAACCCATGCTGAAATACTATTTTTTAAATAGATCTTGAGATCGAATGATGTCAGGACACTAACGTTACAGATCAAGTATCCGGCAGGATCTGGAATGGACATAAGTAGCCTACTCTATGGCCAGGCTATATTTACTACAGACACTCTCAAGGGGGTTCTCGTGGTCTATTGGTTACGGTGTGCACCTCTCATTTAATGGGTCCCGGGTTCGAAACCTGACCGCGACAGAAATTTTATTCTAAAAAATATTCACCTGGCACCTCCTTTCCCGCGGTCTAACCATATTCTGCCGTCAGCTTTCGTCTCCACTTTCCGAGCCCCCCCCCCCCCCACCCCAATCCAGATGCACCCTCTCCTCTGGGTTCCTGACTCTTTCTGCAGCCTTTCTAGTGCCACTCCTTGACCACCACCCTGGCAAAATAAAAACAAACTATTACCTACCAAAATGAAAACGTTTAATGTGTTCCGCGCGCTCATATCACATTATGCAGTGTCGAGCGCTGTAAGACACTCACTAAAACTAAACAAGACACTCTCATAATTCAAACGGCTCATCAGACGGGGATGCAAGTTAGGTAAACAATTCTGAACAAATCTCAACCTTACATAAGTGGACTCATTGGTCAACAGAAACATAATAGCGAATAATAATAAAAATAATAATAATAATAAAAATAATAATAATAATAATAATACATAGCAAAATT
>NW_004797312.1:399053-401553 GCF_000002075.1 Aplysia californica | reverse complement strand
TTATTAGTTTTACATCAGTTTTCTTTCATCATTAATTTTTTTCTCATACTTCGCGTCAGACTGTCTATCTTCGGAATGTTGTTACAGTATCCTACTAGTATGGCCGCAGATCCACACCCTGGATGTATTTTCAGTCCAACAATACCACTGGAAACAACGGATTTAAAATCAGCCTTCTAGAAAAAAAACCCAGTAGGACTGGATCTGGGAAGGGCTGCGAGTTATTGCAAAACAAGAGACTGTCAAACACACACACACACACACACACACACACACACACACACACACACACACACACACGCACACACTTACACACATACACACTCAAACACTAAACACACTCAAACACACACACACACACACACACACACACACACACACACACACACACACACACACACACACACACACACACACATACACACGCATTATACCTAAGGGTACAAATGCCACTTCACAGTTTAGAGTTTATGGTTCTTTATGTATTTTTTTTAAACATTAGACGACAGAACTAGCTGCTGAGGGGATGGAGCCCGCAAGATGAAGTAGAAAATCCTCTCAGAGCGACGACGATGAGTAAGCTAATGAGTATGCAAATACATTCCCTCAGGAATTCTTGGTGTCGTTCAGTTGCCTCTCTCCTTTCCCAGTTCTCGATCGAATGTTTTGGTTTTCAGGACACGATCCTTCTGAGTGCACTACATGGTTCCAACTCCCGTGGTGTCTACAGTTTTTGAAAAGAGTCTGACCACCAGATCCACTTTTAGTGTTGGAGATCGAACCCGCTAGCTTTTTCTGGCTGGAGGACATTGATATTTAGCTGCTCTAACGACAGAAGTTGCCACTCCGTCGATGGGTGGGTGCAACTTATTCGCCGTACGTTCTACTCATGAGATGCACATTCTAGTCATTCAGCAAAACTTAAAGACTCGCAATTTAGAGCTCTTTTTAAAAAAGCATAACTTCGTTATTCCTACAGATTTTTCAATTCTGTTTTGAAAGGAAAATCAACAATTTAAGCATGGAATGAAATAAGCAAATTTGTGTTTCAAATTTGTGCATAATGAATTTTCAAATTTGTGCATGATGATTCGAAATCTGCCACAATATTGCCTTTGGTGTGCTGCTGATAAGACCGCTACGTCTTAAGGAGTGCAATGCACACACGGGCAAGGTGAAGCGTCTCTAGCGGTAGAATAACAGAAGGCTTATGACTACGGAGAATGTTTGATTTATTGCTCTTTCCAGTATTGTCCCTCCATTCCCTTCTTCTTTCTTCCTTCTTTAAAAATTAGGTAGTTTACGACCCATCGACAAAATTTAGATCGCTTGGGAGACAGGCTCCTGCATTGCTTGGGGCTACAGCCAACTTAGATTGAGAGATGCAACATCCCAGCAGAAATAACGAGATAGTAGATTAAAAATCCTCCCGATACAGAAACCGAACTTCTATCTTCTGGGAGCTACGGCAGAATGCTTAATGGCTACACCATATACGTCAAGGTTTTCTTCCTTTATATTTTTCGTAAACAATTTACGCTTAAAAAGAAGCTTCTTTAAAGTACCTATTTTGTCTCGTTAAATCCATGTATAAAACAACAACAAATAATTGAAACACTGGAAAATCGAGTTAGGCAATACAAAGGACATCATTAGCATTCTTCTTGCATCTCCACCAAACAAATAACAATGGAAACCACTCACCCTTTACGCTGAACGCTTGTTCATCAGTGCTCTCCCCTCCCCCAGGGTCTAACGCGATGATGAAAATGGCGTTGATGAAGCTACGGATTGTCTCAACAGTGAACGAGATCCTTGGGTAGACAATCCGGAAGGCTGACGTCATCAGGAGTCCTTCGTGGAGCGGCACGGGGGAGATTCTGGCGATACTACTGCCGAACTGTCGAAGGCGTAGCTTGTGGTCAAACATTAGGTGGTAGGGGAAGGCTCGGGCGAACTGCTCTTTGCTTAAACTCACTGGTGCTCTAGAGTGATGAATACAAATTAGAGAGGGGTTGTGGGTGTGGGGGCGGAGGAGGGGAAGGGGAGGGGGGTGAGGACACAGAGACACCATCAGTAACAAAGTTGTTATCGGTTACTGAATCATCATCATCATCATCATCATCATCAAACAACAACAACAACAACAACAACAACATCAACAACAGAAGCAGCAGCAACAGCTACAGGAGCTGCAGCAGCAGCAACAAGAAGAATGGTAACAGCAACAACAACAACAGTAACAATAACAACAACAACAACAACAGAAACGCCTAAATCCGTCGGCCACACACATTTGCACAAAATCATCATCATCAACAACAACAACAACTACAACAACTACAACAACTACAACAACAGCAATGGTCATCACTATCATTGAAAGCATGGTAACTGCATCAAAAAGACAACCACAACACCGACCCTGAAGAAGAAGAAGAAGAAGAAGAAGAAGAAGAAGAAGAAGAAGAAGAAGAAGAAGAAGAAGAAGAAGAAGAAG
>NW_004797312.1:390770-397807 GCF_000002075.1 Aplysia californica | reverse complement strand
GGAGAGAAAAATACGTTGTTAATATTGTCAACAGATTCTATCTTTAACATTCACAAGAGAAGTTATTAGTCTGTTCAGTCCATCGTAGTCTATATGTTAGGCTTTAAAATAATTAAGTTAGCCAAAGAGTATATAAATACCATAAGGCGCCTGTTGACTTGTTAAAATACATGTTGAACAATTGAAGGCTCTACTAATAGATTGGCAATCGCATTCATTATTTTCTAAACCTTCCAGCCATAGTATTGATTATTTGTCATCTTTAGCGTAAACATGAATTCTGACGTCAGCTAAAGAGCGTTATCTATTTATCTTATTGCTCCCCAACAAACTACCTGCGAAAGAAAGAAGATTTTAGCTTGGTCTTAGGATAATTAATTCCTAACCAAAAATAAAACTACTGATCGAATTTGTTCGTAGGAGTAAAAATGCTTGACGTCGGTTAGGAAGAAAGCAAAAAAAAGGGGTTATGCTCACTGATTTTTCTTGCGCTCTCTGTCAAGGCTCTTTACTAAACGTCTTTGTTTCGGCTTGTCCAAATTCACCAGAAGACACACAAATGGTATACAGTAGACCCTAAGGAAACAGTTGTGCGATCTGGATTTTGCAGACGACTTGAAGATTCTGTCGCACACCCAAAAACAGATCCAAGCCAAAACGTCAGTATTAAACAGCCTATCAGTGTCTGTTGGATTGAGGATCCGCCCCGAAAAGTCAAAGGTCCTTAGGGCAGGTGCACAACGAAAGGGGCAGGTTACGTCACAATAGACGGAAATGCACTAGAAGACGTCAAATCCTTCTGCTATCTTGGGAATATAATTGACAGAAAGGGGGGAACAGGTGCTGAAATAAAGTCCCGCATTGGAAAAGCGCAGGCTACTTTCATATATTTGAATACGATTTCGAAGACCAGAGATATCTCATTTCGAATAAAACTGAGGATTTTCAATTCAAATGTGAAGTCAGTCCTGTTGTATGGATGTTAGACATGAAACGCATCTCATACTTGTATAAAGAGGATCCAGGTTTTCTTGAACAAGTGTCTAAGAAAGTTACTGAGGATCAGATGGACATACAGGGTCACCAAAGAGGAAGTTTTAAGGAAAACAAGAAAGATCCCAGTCAGAGATAAGGTATGAAAAAGGCGGTAGCTGTAGATTGGACATACACTCAAGACGTCAGGCAGCTGCATAACAAAGAAAGTATTGGATGGAAACCACATGGTAAAAGATTAAGGGGAAGACCGCGTGAAACCTGTAGAAGAATCACAGAAATGTATGTACAAAAAAGTGTAAAGAAATGGAATATCATCAAGAGGCTAGCTCAGGATATAGAAAGGTGGAAAGTGTCTGTCCGTAGCCTATACCATGGTGCAGGGTGAGAAAGTTCATGATGATCATCATCAAAATTCTGTCAAAAATGTAATGGATATACAACTCTAAAAAAAATGATGTGATGTGTGTCTTTTTGGTTACACAACCTTTGCCAGGATTTGCAGAACCTCGTTCTACTTATTGGAACTTTCCAATTATTTCTTAATTTCGTCATTTTAGAACAAACAAGCCACGTCTACACGTTTGACATTCACAGGGCGCTTGAGGCAGCTTTAAGAACATGCAGTACAGTGACAGTACAGTATTGTTTGCGCGTGTTAAAAAGAATTGTCACAACGCAGTTTAATCTGGGACACATTGGTTTTCGTACATGTTACGTTATTGGTAACATCTTAAAGCATATACATTTGTTAATCTTTCTTTGAAAAAAATACCCATTTATCTTAAATAGAAGTCGAGATACTTGCAATTGATGGAGCTCGGGGATCGCCAGATTTCAGAGGTAAAATTAGCAAGAAAACGGCTGCCAAAGTTCGGTGACTGCCATAACTTGAGAGTACTTGGAGACTAAAAAGCTAATTTGTGCCCCGTGTTTTAAAGTAAGATCCCCACAGAAATGTTTTTAATTCGAAATAAAAGGTGTTGAGCCAAAAAAAATTTTAAAAATCGATTTTAAAAAGCTACAAATAAGGGGGAAAAGCCGGTATTTATTATTTTGATCAGCACCTGATTTCACCACAATGCATTACATTTTCTCTTGGAAAACGCCTTTGCTTCTTTCTGTCCTTCTTTAGCCTTGCACTCTAACCGACTAGTCACATGGTCAGTCTTAGAAGTTGTCTGTCTTGTAATGATAATGCTAGTCTCGTTCTTTTCTACCTTTCAAGCCACAGACTTTTAATAAAGGAGTCAGTATTTTAGTACGCTATTTTTCCAACTCTTTTGAGTGTTATCTGTAAAGATTCTAGCTCCGTACCCCATGTTCTTAATTAAGCCTGTTTTGTTAAGTGTGTGATGGAATTAAAGGTCATTGGGGAGACGTAGGCTTCCAGAAAAATTTTCTGAACGAATGACTTTTATTCACTTTCATGTAATTGTGCAGAAAGTTCATAGGTATATAGGATGTTCGAGTATAAAAGGTGAGTTTGTTGATTTTGACTGAAAAATGGGGCCATGTGTCAGTGATCTTGAATTTTTTAAACCATTTTCTTTGTGCAGATGGATTTCGTAGAAAACATTAAAACTACAGCCTGAAATTTAGCACACAAGTGCAGACCTATGTGGACTGTGGATCAATAAAAGGATTTTGACCTATCTTTAAAAATAAAAAAGTGAGCCTAAAGTCAATGGACCCCCGAAAGTCAGTTGACGAAACTTTGGGTATACGTTTGAATAAAAAATATTGAATATTCCTATAAGTCAACAATATTTCCCAATTTCGTCATACATGTACTAATCCCCAGAACAGATTTTAAAGGACTTGAATGCCAAATTTGAAGCTTGTACCTAGATTAGTTTTCGAAAACTCCTTGCACCAAGGAGGTCACATTATGTGAAAAAGCAGATTTTGAAAACAACAAGGAAACAGGAATTTTTAGAGGGATTTTTAGTTCAATGTGCACTTTTAAAACGCCCTATTACGTCATTTAAGCTGCTTTTTCAAAAGTTTCTCATTGATACCCTATATAACAGATGTCAAAGGATGTTTTTCAGCAAAAAAAAGAAAAATCGATATTTTGAGAAAAACAATCGATATTCTCTGGGAACGCGTACTTGCGTCTTCCCTTAAGATGTACAACATTTATGAAACATAACGATCTTTCTTTTGAAGAATTACTATCAAATCAGATCTTTACTTAGCTATTGAGTTTGTGCCCCGTACTTAGTTCGTGATATATAGTTTATAGATGGAGAGCCTCTATCAGTGCTCATTTGTCCTGGAGTGTAAAACTGGTTTACCAAACAAACACAAACCTGTTCATACCCTGTAGGGGATTAGTGTCGTTAGTTTTTAATGAAAAGAAGAAAATGAACATTTATGTTTCCTTCGAAAACTGTTTCAAATGAACCCTATTCTTCAGATAGGAATTTCAGGAAAGACAGAAAGGACTGTATTAAACTATTGGAAAGGAGCACGTGCGTTAACGACAACAGCCCTATCTCCTACTGTAAACTGGTGATAATGATAGATAGATAGATAGATAGATAGATAGATAGATAGATAGATAGATAGATAGATAGATAGATAGATAGATAGATAGATATTACATTCACGCAGAAAAATTGAGGAAGCAGAGGAAACTGTTGAAATAGAAAGGATAGACAGATAGACTGATAAATAGACAGGCAGACATGCAGACAGACGAGCAGACAGACACAAAGATAGACAGAAGAAGAAGAAAACACCAGTTCAACATCATAAATACCTACAAGCCCATATCTGCTACTTCGGTGTCAACGCCATTTTGTGACGTCACAGGGATGATCTGCTTTGAAGTATTCAGTGTGTCGTGTGGCTCTACCTTCGCTGCCAGTAACTCGGAATCTGCCAGAGCAAAATCGTCTGAACAAACGCCATTTCGTTGTTCGAATTCAATATCTTCACCGTTAGAAACCACACTTTGTCTTTGTTTGAAATCAGAATCAATACCGTTTGTATCCACATTTTGAGAATCTGCAGCGGTTCGGTCCTTGGAGTGTACGTCCCGATGTTGTAAATCCGCTCGGCTTGAGGTTGAGTTTACTTTATATTCGTTCAAGTTCTTTACTGGTTCGGGGTATGGAAACAGCTGTGTCGTTTGCGGATTGCATATCGCTGACATCGGGCAAACTGGCGGACGGGTAGAAGAAGAGGATGAGGAAGGCTGCGGACCGTTGGCGTTGTTGCTGGTTGAGCCACTTTTGTTTCGATTGATCATATTGGTCGACGACTTCTGAAGTATGTCCTGTTTCTCTGATTCGGGACTAGATATATCCTTTCTTTCGGCCCCACAGCAAGTCGTTTCCTTTGACTGAGGACTGGTTGTTTTTGACATTATAGTCGTTCCTTGTGACTGTGGACTGACCATCGGTTGATGGTCTTTGATGGTTACGTGAAAGATGGCGTGTTCCTGGTCCCTTCCGTCATCCACTTCTTCCCTCGACCGGCTGATTAAGGTCATCTCGATTGTCTGGTTGAAGATTTCTCGCGCCACAGCGCACACCAGCCCTGGGGGCGGAGACGTAAATAAAGAGAACGAATTAAAAAATATAATGAAGGTGTAAACGAAAAAAGAGTTTGTAACAAATATTTCAGCCTGGTATATAACAACAATCTAAGTACTACATGGACGAAAAAAAATGTTTTTTCATATTAATAGATGCATGTATACGTAAATCAAATAATATACAGATGAAGGAAGCTCTCACTAGTAAAACTGAAGAAAAACGAGGCAGGGGTAGATCCAGAGCAATTTACATAGATAGCCTGATGAGATGGGCAACAGGGAAGGACCAGGATGATAATATACATTCTTTGAGAGCATTAGAGCAGAGACATGAATGGCCTACCGTGTCTTTTGATGATCTGGCACTTGATGAGGACGAATAAAGGAAAGAACAAGTGAACGGTTGCCATATTGAAAGGATTAAAGGGCTTGTAGATATAGACTGTGAAATAAGACATAGAGCAATTAATAATAACTACGGCGTCAATAGCCTAGTGATTAGTCTATAATACCCGTATTCGTGAGATTTCAGGTTGGGAAGTTCGAGCCTCAGCTCGGTCTGAGCTTGTGTCTTTGGGAAAGGCACTTTACACGAATTTCCTATTTGGCTCGGTCCTTTCGGAGAAGCACGTTTAACTCGGAGGTTTCGTCTCTGAATTAGCTATTAGTGCTGACAGGGGCGGTAAACCTATACAATCTCACTCTTTTTTTACCGAGAGCAACAATCATCACTTAGACAACAATGGTGAAAGTGAAAATAGTTAAGAGGGGATTGATTGAGTGAGGATGACTTGAGATCAAAATTCTTTTTCTTCTGATCACGTGATATCTTCAACCGCGTGTAGTATAGTGGCGGCACATCGTTAGAGAAAGAATATGGCCGGGTACCCTGAATCCAAACCAAATTATTGAAAATGAGACAAAAGACTGAGTTTTTATTACAGGCCTCGAGGGAAATAAAAATCAGGGAAAAGATATTTATCGTATTTTTTTTTCTCGTTGCGATGGTCTGTCTTGAAAACAATAACTCCATTATCTCTGCGTAGTTATCGGGCTCCGACCTCATATTGTCCCAGTTGTGCAGTTAAAAACTAGCATGTGGGTTTTGTCCAGACCAGTTTTATGCTAAAGTGTGTCTCTGTACCTTCTCATTTGAATTAGATCGAATCGTTCAACGCCTTCAAATTAGGTTTTCAAATGAACAGAAGCACAGATGCCTTCCCACGAGTTAACCACGGATACATAATAATTCTACTTTCTCTGCGTCAGCGAGACGAGTAATGTTTTGATGTTAATGTTTTGTTATTCTAACTTTGTTCAGACGATTCAATGGTTGATGGCGCAGAGGTGACCCCCCCACCCCCCCCCCCCCCTTCCCGCCTCAGTAGGTGTTTAGCGGGTGCTTTGTTGTGATTTGCTCCTTTGTTCCTATCAAACATTTACCGTCCTTTTCACACCTTCTTTTTGTGTTTCTTACTCTCCTGTAACACCTCTTATTTTCAGCGCTCATTAAACTTTATTGTGTTGCAAGTGCCGTAAGATACCGATTAAAACTAAAACTAACCTCTTCCTCCCCTTCCTCTTTTCCTGTTTCCATCCTCCACCCACTTAGCGTACCGGAATCCCAATGAATGATGTTGGACTTATTGTTTTGAAGCAAAACACGTCTAAAATTAGACCAGGGTTCACCAAACTACGGCTCGCAGGCGAGATAAAAAAAATATATAATTGCGAAACTGCGATTCCAGCCTATAGTTAATCATAATTCTATAGGCATTACATTTTTAAAAATTAACCGGTTTTGTAAGAATAACTTTCACTTAATTGCCTATGAGTTGAACTTTGAAATTTTGAAACTAAGATAAACACCATAATTTGTCTTTTTCATGCAGATTTGCTTTCTAAGTCGTGTCATCATATCGAAAAAATACTTCTCTCCAGAACGGAAAGCCCTTTTTGTTTAAGAGGTGGCAATGGAAAATTAGCGTATTTACAGCACAGTCCTACGTTGCAGCAGTCCATACGTAATAAATAATGTTAATTAAGATAGTCTCATGGTCTAAGGAAGATCGGTGTTTGTGGTGTAATAATGTTTCGCAGGTGATCCGAGTTCGATTCCCACAAGAATTAAGTATTTCATTTTATCAAGTACAGTCGAACTTGCTCTAATGGCTACCTATCCTAGATAAACACCAGTACATATAATCATTTCCACTTTCCCACTTGGGTTGTTTTTTTTCTATGATAAATATCACTATTCAAGACGCCCACCTGTCTAAGACAAGCACTTTTCTCCTCGACAACAGGTGGCCATCTTGAGCAATTTCGACTGTATTTCCATTATTATACTATGGTATATTCCATGCAGCTCCGCTAATAAGGACAATGGTAATTATGAGGTGTGCTCTCAAATGAGTCGCTTCTTAGATTTTAGAGCTATGGACGTACATTGTAGATACCTCGATAGATAGATAGATAGATAGATACCTCGGGGGGG
>NW_004797312.1:389632-390670 GCF_000002075.1 Aplysia californica | reverse complement strand
GTGGCCTAGAGGTTAAGGTGTTCGCCTCTCATTCAAAGGTCCCGGGTTCGAATCCGGGTAGTGACGAAAAAATTTCTTCTCAAAAACTGTCTCCTTTCACCTCATTTCCTGCTCTCTAACAATGTTCTGTCGTCTGCTTTCGTCTCCACTTTTTTCTCCCACCCCCTCACCTCCTTTGCCCCCTCCTCTGGGCTCCTGGCTCTTTCTGCAGCCTTTCTGCTTTTTCTCCTAGGCTCCTTCTCACTGCTGTCTTTCATCCACACCCCTGGTCTTCTGGTAGGAAATATCTAATGCCTAGCCTTCTCGGACAAGGACGAAAAAATCTTGGAGGACCCGTGAGCAAGTTGTGCACGTTAAAGATCCCTTGTTGGTGTAAAATCTATTAGAGTAGGCTTCGGCCGCCCCCCGAACAAAATTAAAAATTCCCTAACAACTGGAAATGTTTAATGTGACCCGCGCGCACATATGACTTTATGCAATTGCGAGCTCCGTAAAACACTTACAAAAACAAAACAGTAGATAACTCAAATCTGTAGGCTGAGTTTGTCAATTTGTAAAAGACATTGACATGCTAAACTTTAAGAAAATAGTATCAGTTAAAAATCCACAAATTTGACCCCAGTGTCGATTTTCCGCCGCTTTCCCATTCGTGGTTAGAGAGAAGTAACTCGTTTTGTCAGCACGTTTTTGCAATTGGTCTTCTCAATTATCTAAATTATGGTGTTGACCGGGTCGTTAAACTGTAACAACGAAACATAACAAGAAAAATCGTTCGTTTGCTATGTCATCTCAAGGCTCTGTCAGGGTGGCTCATCAAGCACAAACAACCTGATTGAACAGCGTAGATGTACATACCAAAAGACCCTTTAGCGGACGAGGAAATTGTGTTTTCCCTCTTAGCGGCATTTCTATAACTCGTAATCTTGATGAGGCCAGGGGTAATGTCCTTCGAAATAATATGCTCTTTGCTTTCAAAGGCGTTGAACCCGCGAAATCCTGCCTCACAGGTGATCTCTCTCTCTCTCTCTCTCTCTCTCT
>NW_004797312.1:380241-388386 GCF_000002075.1 Aplysia californica | reverse complement strand
GATGGATGGATGGATGGATGGATGGATGGATGGATGGATGGATGGATGGATGGATAGATAGATAGATAGATAGATAGATAGACAGATAGATAGATAGATAGATAGATAGATAGATAGATAGATAGATAGGCATACGTACACACAGGCAGACACACTAGACACACGTTTGTGACGACACAAGACTTACCTTTGACCAGAGGATGGTACCCCGATCGTGAACTGTGGTAGTGAAGTTTGAGGCTGCCATCCTCCTCTGTGTCACATCTGCGGGCAAAAGAATCACTGTTTATTAAACCATCTGGCACCATTGCAAAATCAGGGGCTCGTCAAAATGGAAGAATCGAATCGAATAAAAACCTTTTTTTCCGCCCTTTGGGAAATTTTGATCGATTGTTCTTGATTGTTTGTTTTTATTTGCGAGGGGGGGGTGCTCAAAAATGTTATGCCCAGTTAAAAACATGATTTATGTGTGGAGTCTACTGATAGCAGCACATTATGCTAAGTGCCGGCTCTAACTCTAAGAGCATGCCAAATTGTGCTCTTCCGAAAACAATAATTAAGATTAAACAGATGCTTTTCTTAAGGCAACTTTTCCTATCCGGAAGGTTCTTTACACCAGACACCTGATGAAGAAATTTTTCGAGGTTTAAAAGAAAGGGGAAAAAAGTTCAATGACGTGGTGACACGACTGGAAAACATGTCAATTTTTTTTTAATGAATTAGTCTGTTAAATACCTACTGTCCGAGACTCGATGACCGCAAGAAAACAATAATAACTGTTACAATTCTGCATAGATCAGTACAAATGTGAGACAAATTTTGATTGATTATCTGGAAGCCATAATCCATGTTCAAATTTGAACTGGTCAGACAAACACCCCTGGATCAACCAATTTGGGGAGTAACCCAGAAAAAGCCTTTTGCGCTGAAAATACGCTGAATTCAAATAGTTTCAAGATTATTTTTGCGGAAAGTAGGAGTTGAATCCAGATCTAGGTCTATGCACCTTCTGAAAGAGCAATTTGGGAGTGGTAGGAATAGTTCAAGGTAGGGCTGGGCAAGTACCCGGGTAGTTACCTGGGTAACTGGGTAAAGAGCTCAAAACCGGCTACCCGGGTATTGGTGTCGTGGACCCGGGTTTTCTCCTCCCCATCGTTAAATCCGATGCAAATGTACTTAAATCACGTCCCTTCGTTCGAACCTTAATAAGTACTGAGTACCTATCTGTACTGAGCTCTTTTAGCCGATACAGTACTCGATCGATATTGGCCACTGGCAGTACCTTTACAGAGTGAGCTTCGCAAGCGCTTCACACAACTTGAGAACACATATTTTGTGGCAGCATCACCTATCCTCGACCCCTGTTTCAAACGGCTTCCTTTTAGTAAAGACGCACCGAAAAAAAAAAATAGCAACTCGCCTTCTTTCAGTGATTAGAGAAAAACAAGGAGACAGACCCGATCAAACACCAGGCCCACCATCGGTTTCAGATGCTGAAACAGAACCTTCGGCAAAAAAAAAAAATCATTTTTTCAAGCCTTCGACGTGCAAGCAGAGGAGCATAGGCAAACGTCTCTGCCACAAACAAGTGCCACAGTCCAACTGAATCGGTACTTTGAGATGCTCCTGTCCAGAAGGGGAGAGGACAATCCACTGACCTGGTGGAGTCAATGTGAAAAAGCCTTTTCGGAACTCAGCCAGGAAGCCAAAAAGCTTTTGGCTATTCCAGCAACATTATTAATATGTGCCGTCAGAACGGCTGTTCTCCAAGGCTGGTGAACTGATTTCATCAAAGAGGTCTTGCCTTGGCGAAAAACGTGTGGATAAACTTTTGTTTTTAAACAAAATTTTGAAATGAATCGACCCCCCCCCCCTCTTTCCCAGTCCAGGATGTGTAATATGTTTTGTCAGTCTTCCTTGCCTTTTGTTTATGTCCATAAGTCGTTGACTTCATTGAGAGTTTTGAGAGACCCATTGTTTTGAATTCCCCAAACTAAACTAAAACCCAGAAGAAAAAAAAACCGACATCAACAAAGAAAACAGCAACAAAATAAGAAAAAAAATACTCCCCCTACAAAAGAAAATGATAATTGAAAAACCGGGTACTCGACAGGTACATTACCCAGGTATTACCCTGATATCAAATTACCCGTGTAATCCCAGCCCTAGTTCAAGGTTTGAGGATGTCTGTCAGAAGGCCAACAACGAAATGTGAAATCAGTTCGCTTATCGCTGACAACAACGCCAAAGAAGTCTGTTGAGAACGAAGCAATGAACTAGGCCTGTCAAAGTCCCCAACTTAAAAAATCTAAAAGCATTATTTGAAAATGAAGCCATATCACAACGCTTTTGAGTAAAAACTACAATGAGTGCGTGGGAGAGAGAGAGAATGTTCAACACTCTGTTCGCTTTAGGGGAGAAGCTCATTTCTACCGATCTATAAAAGTTAATTCTGGGAATTGTGTGCGCTGGGAAACATAAAGACCAAATGATGTGAAGAGAGGAACTCAAAATTGAAACACGCACCTTGTAGAGCTACAACGCCTCTGCAGTGTCAGAACGCTGCATCATTTAGTCGGCATAGGGAAATGCATTGCATGTGATGGGGTCGATGTGGAACATCTTTCGTACAGCTAACAGTTCAAATGATTGTATTAGACTATGTTTCTAACAAATGACTTTCCTGTATTTAAAGCGATTTTTTAAAACTTTTTGGGCGGTTATCGAGTTTGGGACACAATTAGATTCATGCTTTTTTAAACTGCAAAATGCTTGGTGTTCGATTCTGAGCTGTGTCCACATTTTTTCGTTGCTTGGCAGGGTACTTTTCTCTCGAATATAATATCCCGGCAGAATGAAAAAGCGCTGAAATATATCTGATATCTTTCTGTACCTTCCGCTGATAGGTCCTTGTCTTTCACTCACACCGTTTTACCTTGTACTGTGAAGAGCAAAAAGGTTACTCAAGCTTCGGAATGCGAGTATTACGGGCTCAGCCTAGCCTCGCTTCCAGAAGGTTGACAACGTAAAATTGACGCTATGTACTCTGTTCATTTCGAGATGTCTCCCCAAGGAGTCGTTTATCAGGATCCTTGGATTACGACCCCCCCCCCTCCCTTTTTGTCTCCCCGACAAGATGGGGCTATAGATGGTCAAGAGTTGAGTTGCGGTTAGAGCGGTCAGCTATTGGTGGATGACATCGATTGAATAGATAAAGAACGAGGAAGAAATGAGAAAACATTGGGAAACAGGAGTCGGTTCGTTTTCAGCTGGTATTTTTGTGTGTGTGTGGGAGGGGACGGTATTTTGCTTTTACTGCTGTTTTTCTTTTATTTTGATTGTGACCGTTTGACCTTAAACAGCTCTTGATTTCGCTCTCGTTTTCATTTAAAAAGCTTTATTTGTTAGGTAATTGTATCTGTTCGTTTGCTATTTGTTTGTTTTGTTTTATTTCGTTGCTGTTGTTGTTTTTAATCGTTGTTGTTGCTATTTATTATTGATGTTGTTATCTTGTGTCTGCCTTTTACTGTTTTGTTTTGTTTTGTCTTTCCTTTTTACAGGGAGGGGATAAGAGTGGTGGATACGATAAAGGGTATGAAGTGAGGAAAGGGAAGATTTCAACAGCCAGGTAAGTGTCATGAAAGTCACATGCTCACATCGTCGCCGGCATTCATCATTGTCGTAAGTCAAAATTTCGAAAAAATGAAAATCTAGTATGTTGTAGAGTTTAATGAGCCGCATCTTTTGGTCCCGGTTTCATTCCTCTACGTAAAATAGTAACGAGTGTAGAAGCATAAAACATTTTGTATTAAGATAATGTCGAAGAATATCATCAGGGAACATTGAATCAAGTCGACTTACAACAAAGTAACAGCTACTGAGGCATGTCGTATGTCGACATACGACAATATTACTTGACGAATTTCTCGCACTTCCTCATCAAATGTACCAAGTTTGTATTGACATACTACATTATGCCTCTTGCTTGAACAATGTATTGAAAGGCTCACCTTCGCTGTTGAATCAGTTCTAAAGATAGATTTCGCGGGAAAATCTGACGTGCATTGACCCAAACAATACCAGTGTCTTTTGGCTTAGTGAGGAACGGCTGTGAAAAGGAGTCTGATCTCAGAGAAGACGATGGCTTGCCACACGCCCCATAGTGTGTATAGTGGAAGGAAAACCAAGCATCTACTGCCAAACCAGAGCACGGAGACGCCCACAGAAGAACCTCAGCCAGTTCTTTAAATGATAATGCTAGTCTAAGAAATAATCTTTCTCAGGCCAGTAGCATGCATTCTGGTATGTTTGTCATTAGAGATTTAATTGAGAATATGATAAACAAAGTTACCACGACCATTCATAATAACCATAATGCACCCTCTTTGGCAAAGACCACTGATGTCAAACGTCCTGACGCACTCACAGACCATCATGGCACACAAGATACGGCGGAAAGGCGCAAAAGACATGTAAATAAACGGAAGGAGAAAAAGGATTAGTACAACTTACGGAAAGGCGACATATGCAAAGCGAAAGACTGTTAGGGTTGGCTGCAATCCAGATACTTGCAAGCGACGTTGAAGAAAAGCAATGAACTGACATTTTGAAATCTTTTTTTAACCTTGGACAACCCCAGAGGCGTTGGGATTTCATAGCAAGAACTGTCGGAGCATCTGAGCCAAAGTATAGGTGTACAGGTACTGATAGACCATAGGGAACCTCAGGATATTACAATCAACAATTGTGAAGAAATATCAGTCTGTAAAAAGTTCTACTTACATACATAGAGCACTGCAGAAACTGTGTGATGTTAATACAGCTCTTGGGAAAAAAAACAGAAGTGGGATTTGTTGAGACAGACGAGAGCGGACGTCATCCAAACCGGCCACAAGATTTAGGTGAGGAAAAAGAAGACATTAAGAACCATACAGAATCATTCCCAGTGGTTGTTTCTCATTATTGCAGAAAATCAAGCGCTAGCAAATATCTGTCGCCAACATTGAGTAGTGGGCAAAATGCACCGACTCTATGTTACGAAGCGCAAAGAGGTGGGGGCAACACGCATTGCATCCCTATAATGTTACAAAAATGAATTTTACACTCTGAACCTTGGCTTACATCGACCTAAGGAAGATATATGTGCAGCTTGTTCTGCTTTCATTAATAGTGAAAACAAGACTGAAGAAATAAATGAAGATAGAAAATGCCATGCACGGCGAGGAAATTGCTGCTACACGCCAGTACAGAGATAACCTCAAAGGAGAAGTGCAAAATGACATGACGATTGCTGCCACTACCTTTGATCTGAAAGAAGTTTTGCCACTTCCTAAATCAAATGAGGGTGACATCTACTACATGGGACAACTGAATAACTACAAGTACAACTTGAGTGTTTATGGTTTTCATCACAAGACAGACTGCAATTACCCCTGGAATGAAACTATCGCAAGGAGTCGCGCTAGTGACATTGCCTCGTGCATGATGAAGCATCTAGAACGGCTAAATAGGTCAGGATCCATCAAAACAGTAAAGCTGCTGTCAGATTCTGCTGGTGGACAGAACAGAAATCGGCCGTTAATGACGATGTTGTGGTGGGCTGTACAACATTAAAATGTTGACTTTGAGGAGGTCCACCATGTCTTCTTTGTAAGAGGTCACTCTAAACATGACAGTGACTCAACTCATGGCAGGATTGAGGCGGCTAGCAAGCATATCAATGTGTGCACAACTCCACAGTGGGTTGCAGTCATTCAAGGGGCTAAAAGAAACTCACCACATAAAGTGACAGAGATGGTGATAGAGGACTTTTAGGATTTAAAGTGCATGACCAAGGAGTTCATCAACATGAACAAAGCCACTGATCCTGAAAATGCAAAGTTCCTGCAAATCAGCATGCATTCGATGCGCAAGGGTGACCCCATTGTCACTATCAAGTATTCCATGAATGCACGACCAGTAGAAATGAACCTGCTGACATGAATCCTTCCCGGAGTCCAAAACCAGCATATTCAGCCCCATTGGAAATTGATTCCAGAAAGATGAAAGATCTGCCTGCGATTTGTGACAAACAAATCATACCCACGGGACGCCGTCCTTTTTACAAGAGTTAAACCATAAGAGAGGCCGCTTATCTTGCAGATTCACAGTATGAGTCGAACTGAAAAGTTCTGGCAGAGTGTTGTCAGGCGTGTCAGGGAAATTGAGACAACTGCCGCCTGCCTTGTCTTTGTTGGGCGTTCTGGTTAATCTTTGCACCTCTTGAATATTTTTACAATCAACATTATGAGCATACAAGTCTCCTTCATGGTTTATTTGAAGCTTATTCTCGTGTTGGTAGATTTTAAATTCATTTGTGTTTTTCATGATATGATTTGATTGACATTGATCTCACATTGCCGTATCATTCTTAAACTTTAAGTACATATTGTTGCCTTACTTAATACATTGAAGTTTCTTAGATCAAAAAGAAATCTTATACATGTATGAACTAGTCATATACTGTTGAGATACAGATGAATGTACCCTTTTCTCATCTCATTTTTCTGTTTATAATCATTTAAAAAACTTAAGACACGAAAATAGTAAGTGATGAAATAGGAGCATGTCTCATCTGGTCATCTAGGTGCCTCTTGAATTGTGAAACTGAACGTTTAAAGCTAGTACACATTGCTTTATATCTAATCATCGTCTTATTTTGGTCATTTAATCAAAGTGAGTGCATCTGGTCATCAGATGGTTGTTGAGTTGTTAAACATAAGACATGAAAATAGTAGCTTCTCCAGTTAATATTATATCTAATCAATGTCTTATTTGGCCATTTAGTCAAAATATGTGCACCTAGTCACCTAGGCGAGTGTCAAGTTTTGTTGTAATTGAAAGAAAATTGTTCAAACTCTGATGACTTTCTATGTTCGTCCTTTTGGTTTTTGGTTTTTAGTTTATCGTCCCTTTTTAACACTGTAAGGCCATTTAAGAGAAGGGCGACTTCGACCCTGCCTGTCAGGGTCAACCCGGGCTGAGTGGGACGAATCTCATCAGAAAGACGCATGGAAGGCGAAGCACCTAACCATTACACCACAGTCACTGCTATGTTCGTCCTTTGTTCATTTGCTTGATAAATGATTTGAAAAGAGAGGTTCGCTGACATGATTCTCTACTACCACTATTCACCCAAAGCTAGCAACAGGGTAATTGTACTTTTAATGTGCCAATGGATGGTTATTGTAATAGATATTAGTTGTGAAGCCACACACGTTAAAAAATGTTGAGCTTCTGAAGAATTATAAAGAATGTCTGAGAGATATCTTCGCCGGCACGTTTGTTTAACTGTCTCAAACCATTTATGATATTATTATTCCATTTGCACCTTGAAAATACAGCACATTGCTACTAAGTTTGGCTAACACATTTCTATTACATGTTCTTGGAGTTGTAGACATATTGTAGTATGTTACAATGAATTGATAACGGGTTCTCTTTATTCCAACAATATTTCGTCAAGAATCATTGTCGTATGTCGACTTACAACAGGGTTCAATTGCGTCATTATTGTCGTAAGTCGCCTTGATACATTGTACTTGACGAAAATTTTAAGTAACAAAGTCGTATGTCGTACAACAGAGAAAGTAGCTGATGTATTTAAAATTTGATGCGATTTTTGAAATCAGCGCCGAAAATAACGTAATTTCATGTTACAATATTTGTCTTATCGAGAACCTGTCCGAAATGAAACAGTTTTTTGCTTCTCCTGAAAACCTCGCATTTTGACATACGACAATGATGAATGCCGGCGACGACTCAAGCTTTGGAAATCTCCATAATTTGGCGGCCACTTTCTCGCCAATTTTACCAATAACCACAGGCGACCCCTTCAGTCGCAAATAAATGTTATTATCGTTATTTCCATTTATGAGAGATGGGTGTTTTGTCCTCAAAAGTAAAATAAATAAATGAACAGGTTCAATATCATACCAATACTTCTACATGCCCCCCAAAATGTTTTAGTTTTTGTAAAGTTTTTACGGCGCTCGCAACTGCATTAGGTCATATGAGCGCCAGAAGATTGAAGGTGTTACAAGAGAGTAACAAACATAAAAAAAGATTAAGGAGAGATAAGGACGATATATGTTTGATAGGAAAGAA
>NW_004797312.1:356854-375141 GCF_000002075.1 Aplysia californica | reverse complement strand
AAACAAACAAACAAACCAAACAACAACAACAAGAGAAGAAGAGAAGACAATACATGCACCAATGTACACATTAACTAAATACATCAGCAGTTTTTCAAGATGATCCGGTTTAGGCCCCAATGAGTACTATATAGGCCTACTACCCTACTATCCTACAATCTTGCAATCTTGCAATCCTTCCCCTACCCCACCCCTACTCCTACCCCATACCCTAACATGAAGCTACTACATGTATTTGTATTTCGTTAGGCTACTCTTGGGGCCAAAACCGGAGATTCTCGATTTTGCTGATAGAGCTTTGTAATTTTGAGCTCACCAGGCTTTGTTGAAAATTCTATCTGCAAACGGAATACTCTATTACGGAAAGAATCACTGCCAAAATGACGTAAAATCCCCTTTTACAACTCAATTTGACTCATGTTACATAAATAATTGAGAAAATTAGTGCATTCGAAAAAGCTTGTCTATGCTGTGAAACTCAAAATTTTCAATTTCTATTTTCTCAAAACTAGGTACTGTGCAAACAGAATGTTGCAATTTTCTAAGGTTGCAATACTGGCTGTTAGATTACAGTTGTAAGCAGCGACAACAGTGATTGTATAAATGAGCAAGTGCGTGTGTTGCACTGCATGCAGTTAGAGGTGGGAGATTCTGAAACAGTCTTAACGGTTTCAACTGATTATTTCGTTTATTAAGAAACATTCATTTATGTTGGGAAAGAGTTGGAGTGGAAGTGGGTGGGGCTCAAGCCCTGTAGCCCTTCACTACGGCCCGCCACTGCAGGCTGGATGTCTTTCTGATTTGATTCTTTCTCTTTTGTTTCTATTTTTCAAAGAATGGAGTCCCCCCCCCCCCTCCGAACGGTAAAAAAAATGTAATTATAGCAGCAGCACGCTGATAAAGGAGATAATGTAATTATAATATTTTGGTAACCTCCACGAAGCCACATTAATTAGGAAAAAACCCAACAACAAACAAAAAAAGCCAACCAACGAAGAGACGAACAGAGCTCTTGCCATCATTTGGATTAAAAGTTTCGTCTAGTCGGCAAGGTCGACAAAATGGCGAAGTACATAGAGAAGATTTCGAACGCCTTGAAAATAGTAAAACACAATGGAGGAATCGTTGGAACCTACTTGGGTTTGTACAGGTTGGTTGTTTTGTTTTCTGTAGCATGTAGTTCGACATTTAGATCTCAACGTTGTCACTCTTAGCTTCACTTTCGCAATACTATAGTCAGCAGGCACTGCAGCTGCAGGCTGCAGGCACACATCACTCACATTCACAACAACAACACTAGATCTAGATCTACACTCTAACTCTAAGACCTAGATCTAGATCTAGTAGTATGATCTAGATCTATATCTAATATCTAGATCTAGACCTCAACTCACACTGCTGACCACGTCAGTTCAACACCGAGTACTGACTGTTAGGATGTGCACAGAGCGGCCTTTCTCCCCCAAGCCCAATAGAATAGGAAGTGGCTATTCTCATCCGGGGTGAGAATAGAAAAACGATCTACCTCTCACCCCGGGTGAGACTTGCCAGCGTAGGCTATTCTCACCCGGTGCGAAACAAGACCTGCTTTTCCTCATTTTGGAATACTGTCTATCGGTGTGGATGATCAAATTGATAAAACGAAGTGACTATTTCTCCGAACGTTCGGAGAAATAGTGCCGATCTTTATTTCTCCGAACGGTTTCCGGCTTCTGCTCTGGTCGTGATTGTTTGCCTATTTGCGAGAGTTCGGCACCAACTTTCATTCCGTCATTCTGCGAGGTCTGGGAAGGAGCAAATCAAAGGTGGTATCTGTTCTCAGCTTCTCCTCCGGCCGTGTGCCCACTGGTTTAGCGAGGCGGGTACTGCCTGAGGCACCCGAGAGACGGAGAAATCTGACCCTCTTTTCTATTGAGTGGACGGTTATCGTCCATTAAAAAAAAAAACGGAGCAAATTTTTGGGTTTAGATCTATTTCAATTTTCAAGAGCTAGATCTAGTCTAGAGATTTTTAGATGAGTGTAAAAACGTGAAAAAGAAAGGTTTCACAACAGAATGAAATCAAAACTAGAACAGCCCAGAAACAACCACAACAATTAACAAATAAGGGCGTGTGTCCACCTGTCCGAAGAAGATTGACCGTTTTAACCCTAAATGTGCGTAATTTGTTAAAAAAAAGTACAGGATATTGCATGGAAATTATGGAACCACACACAGGGGGCCTGCCAGTGTCAGTACATGTACCTGGTTTTGGTGGAACGCTCTAACATAGCACATTTAAATCTATACAGGTATATATATTTAGAATCTAATGAAGGTAGGAACATCAAATTAAATGACGTTACACAATACCTTTTGTAGGAACATCAAATTAAATGACGTTACACTATACAACCCCCCCCCCCCCCTTTTCCCCAACAAAAAAAAATTAATAGAAAAACAACCCATCAGAACAATAACAAGAAAAAAAAATACACACCAACAAAATATAACACCACAAAGAGGGAAAAATGAACGAAAAATAAAAGAGGAACAGCAATACAAATCGTATGTAACTGTAACGTATTCAACAAATCAACGTGGTGACAACAAGTGAGAAAGAGACGAAGTGAAGCTAAGTGAACTTTCTTTCAAAAGTAAAGAGTTTCATTTTCTTTTCTTTTTTTTTGGACTTGATTGGTCGCGGCCTCGACAAACGCAGATGCTAGCTCTATGTGTCGTTATCAATAACCCTCCATAGATCTAGATCTAGACAGCTCACGAGTGAACGCAACACATTAAGTTTAAGAGCAGCACCCTTCAAAGGCCACACGTCATATCTGTAGCGAAAAACTGTTTGGAACTGTAGCATTTCTTTATATAAATACGGACATTTTTTGGACCGATTGAACCATATTGTATACGAACAATCTTTGGTAGGCCTATAATATAATTATAGATCTATATTTTATTTTTATTATCCGAAATATGCGGGAAAGGGTGTGATTTCAGAGTGTTCGGAGAAATAGTGCCCAGCTTTATTTTCCCGAACGTTCGGAGAAATAGTGCCGGCCTTGATAAAATCCAAGAAAAAATTACACGTTATAGCACAAAAGTAAGCTAATTTGATCGTCTTCAAAGATGCTATGGCTATTTCACTGTTCGAATCGAGCCGAACTACGCGGGTCGCCATTTTGTTTTGCCCGGAAGTTCTCGCAAGATCTACTCCTCCCCTCTCTCTCTCTCTGTCTCTTTCTGAATACTGTCTATCAGTGTGGACGATCAAATTGACCAAAACAAAGTTAAAAAATGATGTTAAAACACAAAAGTAAATTAATTTGGTTGTCTACAAAGATGCTACGGCTGTTTAACTTTTCGAATCGAGCCGAACTACGCGGGTCGCCATTTTGTTTTGACCGGAAGTTCTCGCGCTACTCCTCCTCTCTCTCTCTCTCTTTCTCTCTCTCTCTCTCTCTCTCTCTCTCTCTCTCCACTGCCCACAGACAAAATTGTACGCTACAGTTGTAATGGAACGTTTGTTCACGGCACAGAATTCTACAATTTTTCTGTTATCACAGTGTAGAATTCTGTGGTTTAGGGTGAACGCAAAATTTGTTGGCCTAGATCTAGGCTATAACAGTGAACGCGCACCGGGTGAGAATAGCCAAAAGACTCACCTGCACTATTCTCATCCCGGGTGAGAATAGAGGTGGCCAATAGAATACTAACTCAGGTCAGGTCTTCTAGATCTAGATCTATCTAGGTAGGCCTACTGAGTCTTTACAAAATTACGGTGCTTTTGCACATTTTTAGGGTCCATTTTATTATTTTAAATTGGAAGGGTTAACCCTGGTCCTGCGGGGGCCGGTTTTATTATGTCGCCCGATAAGCCTATATCGGCACCTCGCCTTCGTTCTGGTCCCGTGTCAGTCCAGCCCCTGGCTCAGTGCACGCGCGCCAAGCATCATCCCCGTTCTGTTCGGGTCCTGCATGGGACCCGCATTCACACAGCTCTGTCTTATGTGTGTGCGTCAGTCTGCTTGAGTTTGTGTGCGTTTGTTGCCTACTTCTAGAACCGCCTGCGTTGGTTCGTAACCGAGGACTACGCCTCATTCAAAACACGCCAAGTTGCTCTCTAGATGTTCGTCCAATGAAATTAAAACAAATTGTCCCACTTAGACATGAGGAGCTCTTGAAGGATTGTCAGGAAACAAGACTTCCAATTTTCTAGCCAAAATCTTTCAAATTAGCTTGATTTTGTATGAAATGATAAGTCTAGATCTAGATCTAGATCTAGATCTAGATCTAGATCTTCTATTATAAAAAATATGAAGTGACTATTTCTCCGAACGCTCGGGAAAATAAAGTTGAACTCTATTTCTCCGAATGGTTTCCAATCTCGAGATTTTTTGGCTGTTTGCGAGATTTAGGTGTCGTCCTTTCATTCTGCCTTTCTGCGAGGACTGGGAAGAAGCATTTTTTTGCATTGAATTCAATTTCTAGAGCGAGAGATTTTTTATGTCTGAATATTCAGATACTTCTGAACTTCAGTTGTGGTTCTTGGGGCAACGTTCCCAGACTATACTTCATTTGAAAATACCTTCGAAGTCAAAAGGTACAGCGTGAAAACAAGACTGCTCGACCTTGGCAGTAATCCATTTTCAGGGTTCCTGCCATGAACTTCCCATCAAATTCAAGGAGAAATTTTTTTAATTCAAGGAGGTTTGGTCAAGAAATTCACGACGAAAGCCTATTTTCGATAGGCCTATACTAGTCGGAAAGGAATCATATCATAGTTTCGATTTCCAACAAAAACTGTTCACAGGGTGACTGCCAACCTGGCTTCTCAATTTTCCAGGTGGGCTCATCCATTCTCCAGGGGCATGTTACATAACAATGACAGTGCATGCTCCATTTATATTTTATATAGAATATATACACACACACGCGCGCGCACACATGTAGGTACATTGTCCAGTCAACAACATGATGTCAGTGTGGCACTGGGATACTGTGACTTAGGTATTTCAGTCTGTTCTACTTTTATTTATATTTTCCCCTCATCATATTCGCCTAATAAACTATATAAAAATGAATCTTGCTTTGAGCCTGAGAAAAGGTCTAGAACCAGAATATCGACGGTCAAGAACCAGTTCGGGAGTCAAAAGTTTTTATAATAACGTGAAAGACAAAAATTATAGCTCAAACTCGAAGTAGAGTAATAACATGAATGGCTCAACTCAAGTAGACCTATTCAGTGTGAGAGGTGTAAGAACTGACTGTGGGAGGGTAAGATGTAGTGACACTGAAAATCTGCGAATCTCGAACAGAAAGCTAAAATATTAGTAAGTACAATACATATAATTTACTATCACCTGCCCATTGAAACGGGAACCCTTTAGTTTTAAGAAAAAATCACAGCTTACAAGGTTTGAGTGAGACAGATCATGATTCAACACAAGGCCTGTACCAATGCGCGCTTTGAAGGGAGATCAAGATCTAGATTTAGATCTAATAACAATCAAAATTCTGGAAAGTAAAATCTGCTTCCAAGTTCAGTTTTTGTCATCCGGAGTTGCCTTCAACCCCATCCCGCCAACCCCCTCCCCCGGGCTCGTCTTTTAAAAAAAATCAATAATACCCACATTCCCGAGCCCTATACTTCACAGCGCTCAGACTTTGCATGAACTTTGGAGACCTCAACCATCGCCGATACTCAATATATGAACGAAAATGCACAGGTTCAATGACCGGTCACGGTGGCGAGCCCGACAAAAAGCTTGTATAATTTTTTTTTCTTCCTTTTTTTTCACAAGCGACAGTACAGGACAAATGATTTATTTTCATGACGACACCGCGTTTGTAATGCAGAACCTGCATGTTACAAATGTGGCGTTATCAGACTACTATAGGCCCTACCGGCAAATTTCTGGGCGGAAGCAGATCTTGATTTTGCTGATCGAGCTTCGGTATCGCACGTACACTTCCACTTGTTGCCGCCATAACCGCCTGTGCGCGGGTAACGTACACTCGGGCTGGGAAAAGCCGAATGAATATTATATCACAATCGCGACAGGCAAAAATGAACTCAGGGCCCCCCGGGATTCCCGGGGCCTGGCAGTCACCCTGTGTTCCTGTCCGATCTGGCAAAATTCAAGGGTTTTCAAGGACATTTTTCCTTGAATGCAAATTCAAGGAGTTTTCAAGGAGATTTTTCCTTGAATGCAAATTCAAGCAGTTTTCAAGGACTCCTTGAATTCAAGGAGGCCGCGGGAACCCTGTTTTTTGCATTTAGTCACCCTGCAAAAATTAAAATCCTTCTTATTTTCCTGATTTATTTGTTTTGAAATTGCCCGTTTTTCATGACTTGATGATTTCCGGTTCTGTTTTCTTTTCCAGGCGTGATGACTTTAAGTGGGGCACGTTTGTTGGAGAGGATAAGTACGGCAACAAGTACTACAAGAACGACTACTTTTTCATGGGTAAGGTCTTCTGTTAGCACCAGGATCTAGTAGTCCTATAGTGGCGTCAGTGGCTTAGTGGTTAGGCTACCGGACTCGAAATCATGAGGTTGCGGGTTTGGGAGTTCGAGCCGTGGGCCCGACGTTGTGTCCTTGGGAAAGGTACTTAACCCTGAGAGGGTCGCGACGGCCCGAACTTCCGTAAAGTGCTGGTCGCGATAGATATTGGCATAGTATAACGCGATGTATGAAGAGAACGAAGTACTAATTTTTATACTGCTGGCTGGTAGGCTACACAGAATTGATTTCGCCCACCATTTTTCTTGTCACTGGGTTGTATTGAGGCACGAGGAGTTTTTTGTTTCACATTGAAGTCGGGTGATAGAGAAGTAGGAAAATTCGCGATTGTGACCAGCGACGAACATGAAAATAGTGTCACATCAGATTCAGATGAAGATATTCCGCATGTTTTCCTTGAATTGGAAGATGATTTCGAGGGTTTTGATGCTAAAGCTAACATTTTGTGGAATATGACATAGGCCTACGAAGCATCTAGACTCTGGTCTAGATCTAGAGATCTAATGAACCGGAAGTTTTTATTCAGTCATTTCCAACATCACTACTACAACAATGACTTCACAAAATACTTTTTGCTTAACATATTCACAAAGAACTTTCAATATTCTAAAACTTTTATTCTTACCTTCATTAGAAATTTTGACAAATAAAAAAGCGGATGTGCAAATCTGGCGTTTTTCCAAAATAAATTCAGCACAGAGGGAAAATATAAGGGGAAAGAAGTCAGTGCTCTAAGGGTTAACATGGATTTTCCTCACTTCCCCCAGTTGGGAATGTGTACCCGGCCATAGACAGCGAAAGATTCTGTCAGTATGTCAGTGTTTTAGCGCCTATAAATGGCTGCTTGCACTGTATGCTTCCCAGGAAGCTGAGGTTGTGTCAAATGCTTTCAGATCTGCTGGGGTAATAGTATAGATTGTGAAGCGCGTAGAGCTTGCTGTTAAGCGGGGATTTGAGCTACACAAATGCTATCTATTATTATTATTTCATTTTTTTCTCTAAAATTTATTTAATCTTATTGCCTCTTCATTTCCCTTCAATTTGGTTTTTGTTGTTGTTATCGATCCAGCAACAGCCTGGCTCTCGCCCTTCTGTTCAATGCCATGTAGTGATTTATAAGTGCATGTTTGCTGCAGTTGCTGTAATGTTCTGTAGAGTGTGTTGTCAATGTTAGATCTCGGATGGAGAAGTGTAGCTCTGACGTCATTTAGGGCTGTACAGTGGAAAAGGTTTCACTTTGGTTATATCATCACTCTTAATTAAAAGTGTTTTCCTCCAATGCTGTAGTGCTGTAGGTTTCTGATGAGGCAAGGTGTGCCAGGTTTAGCTGACTGGAAGAAACTCTGGGGAGTCGGTGGTAAAGACTCAAGATTAAAGAGTTAAGAATCTGCAATAGAAAAAAAAATTGGAGAATTTTGGGCTAAGTACCGTTGAATAGTTGGCCAGCGATATATAGATCTATATATTTGTGTCTTGAGGCGGTGGAATCAGACGCTTGTCAATTTTTGGGCATGTGGAGTTCTTGGGTGTGCTGCCTTAAAGCTTCTTCTTTTGTTTTGCTTTTGATAAAATAGATTAAATACCCATTTATCTTGAATATAAGTCCAGATATTTGCGATTGAAGGAAGCGGGGTTGCTTGGTTTCAGAGGTGTAAAATTAGCTAGAAAAGGACTGCCAAAGTTTGGTTATTTACATAGAGCCTGAGAATCAGTAAAAACTGAAAATTTACATTTTTTGTGCCTTTATCAATGTTTTTCAGCAAAAACCCACGCAGAAATGTGTTTTATATATGGATATAAAAGGTGTTGAGCCAAAAAAAGATGAGAAAAAATAAATAAATTGCATAACAGCTAGAAAAACACCAATTTTTACAATTTCATTATTTTCACGGGCGCCTGATTTCACCATGCTGCCTCACTTATTTCTGTGATGAGTTTTCATTTTTGTGGGAGATGGAGCTCAGTTGGTGCGTGTGTATGTGTCTGTTTGTTTGTTTGCTTCTCTTGAAAGTAAAGAGAGAAACAGATGTTTTGTTTCGTTGTTGTCATCCAGTCTTTTGTTTTGTTTAACCAGTCTATATATTATATATATATATTAACTGTCACCATCTAAAATAGTGTTTTTAATAACATAGCAGCTGTATAGACTTGTTTGTTTTCCTTGGAGAGCTACTAGTTTTTGTTGCTGTTACACTTGTTGTTGTTTTGTTTTTTAGAGTCTTATGGTTTTTATTACATGTTTAAATCGTTCCACATCATAGATAATCTCTCTCTCTCTCTCTCTCTCTCTCTCTTTCTTCTTCCCTCTCTCTCTTTTTCTTCCTCCCTCTCTCTCTCTCAGTCTCACACATACACACACACTAGTTAGAGCTGGTGTTTTGCCAGCACTCTGGTGTGGTTTACGCCTTCATTCCTATAGATCAAACTTTTATCATCTTTTAACTTCTGTCTTCTTTGTATGTTACCCTTGGGTAACACCTCTAATCCGTGGCACTTAAATTGACCTTATGGGTGGATGGCGGGTGCTCTGCTGTGGTTTGCTCCTGCTTTCCTGTTAAAAAAATCTATCGTCTCTATCTACCCTTCTTTTTCGTGTTTGTTACTCTATCTTGTAACACCTCTAATCTTCGGCATTTATATGACCTTATTGTGTTGCAAGTGCCGTAAAACTCGTACTAAAACTAAAACACGCACACTCTCTCTCTCTTTCTTTCTCTCCCCCCCCCCCCCCCCTCACTCTCTCTCTCTATATATCTTCTTTGTATGCTACTCTCGAGTAACACCTCTAATCCGTGGCACTTAAACTGACCTCTATCTAATTGTGTTTGCAACTCTTACTAAAACTGAAAAACCAACCCCTGCTTTGTGGGTGGTTGGCGGGTGCTCTGGTGTGGTTTGCTCCTTCTTTCCTATCAAACATCTATCGTCCTAATCTCTCCTTCTTTTTTGTGTTTGTTACTCTCTTGTAACACCTCTAATTTTCGGCACTTATATGACCTTATTGTGTTGCAAGTGCCGTAAAACACTTACTAAAACTAAAACCCCTGCTTCTAATTAAGTTTGACTTTGTGTTTATGTCCAACAGGCAAAAGTCGCTGGGTGGAGTACCCCCTCTCTGTAGGACACGACTATGACGCCAGCCAGATACCCTCCGAGTGGTGAGTGACGAGTGTCATTTGTTTGATTTAGTAGTAAGAGTTTTACAGCGCTGGCAACTACATTAGAACATATGAGCGCGCAAAACACAAGTAGGTTGCGTTCACAACAGTTCGGTTCAGTGCATGGCTGGGCTCGGGTCAATGATCAGATTTTAAAATGTAAAAAAATCTTGAGGTGAAATAACAATCTAAAAATGATAACCTGCTTAAAATCAAAATAACTGTTTGCAATTTTCCGTATAGGCCAATGGCACTAGTGAGTGTCAGGGGAGACGATTCTTTGCTGTTTACTCATACAGGGTCAATTCTTTGCTGTTTACACGTACAGGGTCAATTCTTTGCTGTTTACACATACAGGGTCAATTCTTTGCTGTTTACACGTACAGGGTCAATTCTTTGCTGTTTACACATACAGGGTCAATTCTTTGCTGTTTACATGTACAGGGTCAATTCTTTGCTGTTTACATGTACAGGGTCAATTCTTTGCTGCTAACTCATAAATTATATATGGACTGTTCTTTGCATTGTTTTTGTTTGAGTTTGAGAAAAATTCTAATGTTGATATTTTTAAGCCCCACTGACGCAATTTAGATCATTTAGGAGGGGGTGGTGGGTGTTCCGTCCCCAACTGTGAGGGCCAACCTGGTCTGAGAGGGAAACAACATGCCCTAAAAAAGACTGAGATACTAGATAAAACAAAAATTTCTCCCCACTCAAGAATTGAACTCAGGTCTTCTGCGCGTGACAGCGAAGCGCCTAACCACGGCCTGTCTATTCAGTTAATAGTAATAATAATAGATGACATTTATATAGCGCTCAACCCAGCTTAAAGTACACAGGCTCTGAGCGCTTTACAGTACAGTACAACATACAACAGTAACATAAAATGTGTTCTGACTAAAGAAAATTATTCCAAATATTCATCTTATTAATTTAAAAACAGAAACGACTTCAGCTGACATTTGAATGAATCAAAAGATTTGATCTCTCTCAAAGTACTTGGTAAAGCATTCCAGATCTTGGGGCCTTGGTATTCAAATGCCCTTTCACCCATTGTTTTAAGTTTCATAGAGGGTAAAATAAATTTCTTTTTGTCAGCTGATGACCTTAAACTGCGAGTTGGAATGTACAGTCTTAACAGATTTGATAAATATGATGGTGCATTATGATTCAAACATTTGTTCTCACACGATGACAGAGATACACTCGCACTCATGCACACACAAACACTCAATTTGTCCACGATGCCCTGTACTCACCTCTGCCCACAAATTATCGTGTGACCAATCAGAACACTGTGCTAAAATGATGAACAAGTAAGTGCGGGTTAGTTTACTGAAATATTGAATCTGGCATGGACACAATTTGTGAATTTTATATTTAAATCGGCTGTAAGGTTTGTTCTGACGTAGCGGCCGATTTAATTTGTAGCTGTAATTTGAGTCCCTGTTTCGGTTTGTCTATCCCTTTTTTTACAGCCAAATATTTCAAGTCCTTCACGTTCTGAGCCTCACTTCCCTCCCACTTTGCCATCACAAGGCTCATATAGTAAAAACCCTTGCCATCAACGGCAAAGGCGTTTTGGAGAAAATCCAAAGAAACTGGGTAGTAAACATCGCCGATCGGCGAGATGTGACAGCAAAGTGTTAATTGTACGAAAAGTTATGAAATGTGTTTTGTGGTACTTTGAGGACCCTCTTAGTCTTAGAGTAACCTGCTTTGCATCATTGTGTCCGTGCAGGCACCGGTGGCTACAGTACATCGCTGACGAGCCCCCCACCCAACTTCCCCTCCCCCACCGCCCATGGATGGCCGACCACACGGAGAACTTCTCGGGCACCAGCAGAGAGTATGTGCCGTACAGCACCACGCGGCCCAAGGTCGAGGCCTGGGTGCCGCCCAAGAAGTAGCCTGATGGACCCCGTGTAAATATAGACCGTCGTGTGCGTTCGTCGTCAGTGTGTCGGGTGACTCGAGGCGTGTGTCATGTATATGTGTCGTGGAGTGGCCGGGAAGACTTACTGGCAACCTGTTTTTGTCGTGTGTACCGCCAGAGACTGGACGTGACGTCATGGCAGTAATTTCCCCTCGGAGATTTGCTGGTGATGATACACATGTCCAGCTCATGTGTTTTATGTTATCTGTTCGTCATAGCTGCCAGCCACTTCGTGAAAAACATTTTTAATATTATGTTTGTGAGGGTCTGGGTATCGAAAAATCTGTTCTTGTGCAGGAAACTACGTATTCTCTATCTTTTAATGTCGAAGAAAAATTATGAATTTTCAAGACCAGATTTGAGAATAACAAGGAAAATGAAGCCCCTAAGTCAATTGGAAAGCTCTTTTTCTGCATCATGTCCACTTTGAAGCTCGAATTTTTACGATTCAATTTAGAAAAGTGTGTGTGGGTGGAGGAGAGAGGGAGAGAGGAGAGGGGGTGGGGGGTACTTGACCAGTGCCCACCATCTAGACCCCCCCCCCCCTGCTTGAGTAGAGTCTGTTTTTCAGTTTGGAAAAGTTGGCAGCTATGTCTGTTAGAAAATCGCGTAAGAAGAAAGTTGACAGAACTAGTTTGGTCTGCTGAGCCCGAATTTTGAATGAATAAAAATAAATATGTGATATCGTCCAAGGTTTGTGTGTGAGTTTTTCTGTTGTTTTGACAGAGTGCCATGGTGGGTGGTTGGCGGGTGCTCTGGTGTTTTATTCTTTCTTTCTTTCCTGTCAAATATATATCATCCTTATATATCTCTCCTCTTTCTTTTCTTTGTATGTTACTTTCTACTTGTTTACTTTTACTTGTTTACTTGTGTGAAGGACTGACATCACTGCACAAGGGGCATTCCCATAAGCTCTCCGTCCCCTGAACAAGCACATCTCAAAGTGTGTAGATGCTGACGGTATGTTACTTTCTAGTAACTGAACACCTTTACTCTTCAGTGAGTGAGGGAGGGTGAGACACAACATCCCAGGAGAAAGACGGAGAGATACTTGATGAAAATTAGAATCGAACTCAGACCCCCTTCACAAGTCCAACACAACCACTTGAAGCGAAACAAATTGCTTTTATTTAATTCTCATTTTTCATTCATAAAATTTACATAACATGAGTTGTGTAGAAGGATGATCCCCCCCCCCCCCCCCCCAACACAACCAACAGAGAAAATATACTAACATAAGAATTAAACAGCAAAATATTATCAACTTTCCAGCATCATTATCATCATCATGAAATCGCGACCTCAGTACTTTCTTGTTGTTTCTCCTTTTTTTTTTAAAAACAGTGAAAATATGACATTTTCTTTAGCTCATTCTTTGTTATGAACTGTTTTCACTTATTTTTTTTAAAAATGGAAGATAGGACAAGAAAGCACTGGGGTCGCGAAATGTATTTATAATTTTTTTTCCAAAAAGCATAACATTTACTAAGGTGTTTTCTACATAACTCACAAAAGTCCGGCACCAAATTAGGGCTAACAAATCACACCCCCCCCCCCCCAACCAAAAAACCCCCCCAACACAGCCAACACAGGAAATAGGTCTACTCGGTAAATTCGCACACGACAGACTGGGACAAGGGGAGATATTGAGCTATTGAGTTGAGCCACGTTTCCAAGACAACGGAACTCCTTTAGGAATGCATGGGTTCTGACAACAGGATGCTTGAAGCCACCGTCGCCAGGTATAATAAGTGTATGTGTAAGTGTCTGGGTTTAACACACTTGAGCCTGACGAGCTATTTTTCACCCAACAACCATTGCCGCCTGACAGTTTTGGGGTATATTAATAAAGCGTTAACCACAAAAAGACCATGAAAGCTGAAATGATTTTTAAAAATGGAACAAAAAAAGAGAAAGAAATGCTTTCACAGACTTAAAGAAAACTGCATCTGACTTGTCCGAATAGTTTTCATTTTGAAATAGCAATGTCTTGGGGTTAAGCATTTTTTCCCCACCATCCAACTAGTAATAAAATCATCTATCACAATACAGGCGTGACCGACTTAAGTCAGTTACAGCTCAAAAAGTATCACACATAACAACTTCACCAAATTTTTTACCAAACGAAACAAGTAAGTGAACTGTTGGCTTATAGTACCCATAGCCTGCGTCTGAAAAACAAAGTCTGCTTCGACTATCAAGGCACCCCGGATATCTAGCAGTTCACTAGAGAGAGACAAACATACAAAAGAAGTAGTATAGTAGAGGAAAACTGACAACAGTAAGGATGAGGAAAGAAAAAGCAGCAGTTCCCCATACGTTGTTCCGGCACAGTATGAGCATGACATTGATAAATCAGCCCAATTACAATTCTACTGTGCATAAGAACATGTTAATATAACATTCCCCCTTTTGGGAATGGCCTAAAGACAACTTCAGTCAGTAGCACTGCCCCGGGGGGGAGGGGGACCATGATGCACAGGAGGGTCCTCAAAGTATTACAAAACACAACTTTTCGTACAATTAAGGAAGAGGGGCTCTTAAAGTAAAGGTGTGGAAATATTCGCCGGTAAAAAAAGGGATAAAAGCAAACTGAAACGGACTCAAATTACAGCCACCTTAAATCGGTCACTACATCCGGAACAAGAGGCAAAGTGTCAAGGCCATCCGCTCTGTATTTCCAACATGACGACAGTAAGCTGCTTCGGTTCCAAAGTTCTCTACCAGTCATTTGTGAGGCGTGCTGACAAAATGAGTTACTTCTCGAAATCCAAGAATGGAAATATTGGCCGAAAATCGACACTGAGGTCAGATTTATAGATTTTTAATTGATACTATTTTGTTCAAGTTTACAATGTCTTTTATTATTCCATACTTACAAATTGTACAAACTCCACCTGTAAAGTTGATGTATCAATTTCCATATGGTCAAAATCCGAGTGGGTGGTTGGCAGGTACTCCGGTGTGGTTTGCTCCTTCGTTCCTATCAAACAACTAGCATCTTTATCTCCCCTCCTTCTTTTTTATGTTTGTTATTCTCTTGTAACACCTCTAATCCTCGGCCCTTATATGACCTAATTGTGTTGCAAGTGCCGTAAAACGCTTACCTAAAACTAAAAAACAAAATCCGAGAAGTAACTCATTTTGTCAGCACACCTCACATTTGAACTTTTCTTTTCAACATCACAGTGGTACAAAACAAAATGACAATTTCAGTTAATTAAAACTTAAACAATTCTGGCGACAGGTTGTCCACTACAGTAGATTCTTTCAATCAGTCATCAATCTCTCTCTCTCTCTCTCTCTCTCCCTCTCTTTCTCTCTCCCTCTCTTTCTCTCTCTTTCCCTGCCTGCCTTTATGAAAATTATAAAAAAAACAAAAAACTTGCTGAAATGTTACAGAGCACCCATGAACATGATTATTCAATATTTGTGAGGCGTGCTGACAAAATGAGTTACTTCTCCCAATAATATGAAGTGAAGATATTGGTTAACAATCAACACAAGGGCCACATTTGTAGATTCTAAACAAATAGCATTCTCTTCCATGTATAACATGTTTTTTATCATTTCATACTAATGAATTGTAAAAACTCAACCTCCAGATTTGACCCATCCATTTCCATCGGGCTAAAATTCGAGAAGTAACATGTTTCGTAAGCACGCCTCACATTTATCAGAATATTATGGAAAAAAAGTACATTCTATGAAGTAAAACGTTACAGAATCTTGCTAAAAAAACCCAAATAAAAAAAACCAAACCCAGTCGAGTACACACATAGCCCAATTGGTGGGGCGCGGATATCTTGGGGTTTGTAAGGATTTTGCTAGAACAAATACTTGTTTTTATCATAAATAATATGCACGCAGTATGGGAAAAAATTCAGGGCCTGAAGATCTGTTTGCTACTTGTTGTATGTTTTGCTACGTGAGTTTCTCCATGTTGTGAGTTACACTAATTCATTTAACACTTTGCCACCACAAGGCTCATATGTGACATAGTAAAAACCCTTGCCACCACAAGTCTCATATGTGACATAGTAAAAACCCTTGCCATCACAAGGCTCATATGTGACATAGTAAAAACCCTTGCCATCACTAGGCTCATATGTGACATAGTAAAAACCCTTGCCATCACAAGCATTTTGGAGGAGATCCAAAGAAACTGGGCAGTAAACATCGCCGATCAGCGTTTTGTGACGGGAGCGGAAGTAGGCGGCAAATGGTGAACAGCAGAAAGAGAACAAGATTCATAATAATAATAATAATAATAGATTGCATAAATATTTATAACAGCTGGGCACAGATGAAACAAACAAGGAAAGCTCGAAATCATGGATAGTTTGTACCGGTATATAATTTGCCAATCCTCTGATTGGCTACCTGAATTATGTGTCGACGAACACATTTCATGACCTCAGTGCTTTCTCATTGCATCTCCATTTTTATTCAACAGTGAACAACGGTTCATAACAAAGAGTGAGCTCAAGAAGAAGTCACATTTTCACTGTTAAAAAAAAAATGGGGTACAACAAGAAAGCACAGAGGCCGCGATTTATCAATCCCCGACGCGTTTGAGTTGTTCGCACCTCATGGCATGACGCTCTAACCCACACAAGTAGAAGCTCTGAGTACTTTATATATATATCTGTTCCGTGAGCTTATTAGTATTTATTTCATATGTTAATTTTAATTCTAATTTTAATATTTTTACACTTCAGATGGCAGCGCAATTATACGTTCGTTAAAACACACAGCCCAATCTTAACATTGCATCGATCGTAATTAGCGCGGAACATATCCATGACATGAATACTGAGAGTATACCGATAAACCTCACTAAAACAAAACAAAAATGTCATTATGCAAAAGAAAACCAGTTCAACAAACACATAAATAAGGAAGAACTTTCTCAGCCACGCCAGAGCACCCACCAACCACCCACCAGCTCCCCAGGCCTACAACACCAGGCACCTGAGCTCCGGACAGAAAACGTCCCAAATATAATAACAATAATAAATGACATTTGTGAGGCAGCGTGGTGAAATCAGGCGCTCGTCAAGATAACGAAATTGAAGAAACAGGCATTTTTCACCCAGTTTGGACATTTTTATCTAATTTTTATTTTTCGGCTTAACCTCTTTACTGTCCATATAAAAACGCATTTCCATATGAATTTTACTGAAAAACATAGATTAAAGGCACAAAATAGGTAATTTTTAAGTTTTCAAAGACTCTTTAGCTATTGGAGTCATCAAATTTTGGCGGCCACTTTCTCACTTATTTCACCACAGAAACCAGGCGACCTCACTTCCTTCAATCGCAGGTATCTTGAGTTCTATCCAAGATAAATGGATATTTATTTTATTGGAAGCAAGGCAAATAAATCAGCTTTCTGATGATACCAATAACTCCACATGCACAAAACTTGATGAGTGCCTGATTCCACCGCGTCGTGACACATTTTTATAGCGCTCAATCTCGATTAAAGTACACAGACTCTGAGCGCTTTACAATTGAATACAACGTAAAACAGTAACATAAAATGTTGAGCTCTGACTAAAAGAAAATCTCTCCAAATATTCATCTTATTAATTTAAAAACTGAACTGACTTCAGCTGTCATTTAAAGGAATCAAAAGATTCGATCGCTCTTAACCCTATCCATACGCCATGGGGTCATTTTGTACCCCCGGGATTGTATTCTTCACATTTTAGAATATTTCTAGTACGAAAATCTCTGAAACTTTCAGTATTTCTCAAAAAATCATTTTGACAGACTGCTATGCAAAGTGTACGGATCGGATTAACGAGTAAATTTCCTCTTTGAAAGTGGTGGTACAGAGTTCCCCACGTCGTATGGATACGATAGTAAAACATGAAGTACGGATAGGGTAAAAGTACTTGGAAACACATTCCAGATCTTGGGGCCTTGGTATTCAAATGCCCTTTCACCCATTGTTTTACGTTTCATAGATGGTAAAATAAATTTCTTTTTGTCAGCTGATGACCTTAAACAGCGAGTTGGAATGTACAGTCTCAAGAGGTTTGATAAATATGATGGCGCTTTATCATTCAAGCATTTGTGACATAGGGTGGCCAACTTGTACACAATTCTTTTCTCAACAGGAAGCCAGTGTAATGTCTGTAGAAGTGGTTTAGCAGAGTCTCACTTTCTTTTCCGTAAAATATCTACACTTCTGTTCATCAAGATAGATGGGTATTGTTTTCATCACAAGCAAGACAAATGAACTAGCTTTCAGATTAAACATATTATATTATATAACTCCAGATGCTCAAAACTTGCCGACCGCCTGATTCCATCGTGTCATGACACACATACACACATGTATCACCATAGCTGCCTTCTCTTGGGAGAATGACATGACGCCAACACACAATCCTACAGTAGGTTGAAAACACTTGGCACATGTGTCACCAACATGCAATCTCTCTGTGCGAGTGCCGGCCGTCACTGTAAGACTGTATGTGGCAACCATCACAATAATAATATTGTCTAAGTGGCGGGCGTCACTGTTAGACTGTGAATGAGTGGCGGCCATCACTGTTAGACTGTGAGTGAGTGGCGGGCGTCACTGTTAGAATCCTGAGTGAGTGGCAGCCATCACAGTAAGACTGCTGGCAGCCATCACTATAATATTGTCTGAGTGGCGGGG
>NW_004797312.1:350183-356479 GCF_000002075.1 Aplysia californica | reverse complement strand
ACTGTGTGTGATTGGAGGGCATCACTGTGCGCGAGTGGCGGGCATCACTGTTAGACTGTGTGTGAGTGGTGGGCGTCACTGTGTGTGATTGGTGGGCATCACTGTGCGTGAGTGGTGGGCATCACTTAGACTGTGTGTGAGGTCACTGTGTGTGAGTGGCGGGCATCACTGTTAGACTGTGTGTGAGGTCAGTGTGTGTGAGTGGCGGGCGTCACTGTTAGACTGTGTGTGAGGTCACTGTGTGTGAGTGGCGGGCGTCATTGGGTGTGAGAAGCAGGTGTCACTGGGAGTAAGTGGCAGGCGTCACTGCCTCTCGAGACAGTCGCCAACATGCAGCTGTAGACTGTCCTGGTCGGGGAAGACGGCGTTGCAGGCCGGGCAGTCGTAGCGACGCAGGCTCTGTGGCTCCTCCTCCTCGCCTTGAGGGGGGGCCGGGTTGGGTGGGGGTGTGTTCATGCGACCCATCTGTGGACAAGGGCGTAAAAATAATAAGAATAATAATAATAGATAGCATTTGTATAGCGCAAATCCCCGCTCAACAGCAGGCTCTATGCGCTTCACAATCTGTACTATTACCCCAGCAGACCTGAGAGTACTCTGAAACAACCTCAACTTCCTGGGAAGCATACAGTGCAAGTAGTCATTGTAGACGCTAAAACACTAACAAACTGACAAGATCTTTCGCTGTCTATGGCCGGGTACCCATTCCCACCTGGATGAAGTGAGGAAAATTCGTGTAAAGTGCCTTTCCCAAGGACACAACGTCGGGGCCGTGGCTCGAACTCTCGACCCCGCAACCTCACGATTACGAGTCTGGTAGCCTAACCACTAGGTCACCGACGTCAACAGGAGGTCCCGTGTGCAAGTTGCGCTCGTTAAAGATCTCTTGGTGGTCAAAAATTCTGTCCCCGTCGTTTTATACAAGAAAAATTCTGAAATTATGCAAACTGAGCCCAAAAATGTGAAATTATGCTATTCTGTTAATTCTAACAAAGAATGATAAAGGAAAAATAATTAGGAATTATGCAAAAAATGATCAAATTATGCTAAATTATGCAGGGTGCATAACACCATGGGGACAGAAAATAGATAAGAGTAGGCATCCTCCGCCACCCGGACAAAATTCAAAATATCCTACCAGCTGAAAAAAAAAAACCGAAACAAAAAAGAAAAGTTGAGAAGACAAAAGACTTACCCCCGTGTAGAACCCCCCGCCAGCGCCGGCTTGTCGGAAGTCTTGAGCTAAGGGGGGCGTGGTCCGCAGTCTGCCCGGGTAGTCGGGGTGGGGGACGGTGGGGGGCGTGGCCATCCGTGCCTGTGGAGACACAATTTTTTAGTTTTTAGTTTTAGTAGAGTTTTTACGGCGCTGGCAACTGCATAAGTTCATACCAGCGTCAAGGGGTGGATGTCAACAGAAAAGACCTAACGAGGAATCAGGCTTACTCTGCTCACCTCTCTAGCCTCAACAGCACAAAGTCTGCTTCGACTATCAAGGCACCCCGCAAATAGCGGGTCACAAAAGAGTGACAAACATACAACAGAAGTGGAGGAAAAATGATGATAGTAAGGATGAGGAAAGGAAAAGCAGCAGTTCCCCCTATGTTGTTCCGGCACAGTATGAGCATGACGTTGATAAATCAGCCCATTTACAATTCTACTGTGCATAAGAACATGTTAATATCCCCCCTTTGGGAATACCCTGAAGACACTTCAGTCAGTAGCACCACCCTGGGGGGTTTTAGTAAAAGTTTTACGACACTTGCAACACAATAAGGTCATATAAGTGCCGAAGATTAGAGGTGTTACAAGAGAGTAACGAACACAAAAAAGGAGGAGAGATCAGGACGATAGATGTTTGATAGGAAAGAAGGAGTAAACCACACCTTAGCAGAGCACCCGTCAACCACCCACTAAACCACACAATAACACCCAAGACTTGTGTGAAGAAATAAGAGAATGCTTCTTTATACAAAATTTAATGTTCAACGTTCAGCACTGTCTTCCAGTTGAAAACCTGTCCAACCCCAGGAGGAAAAACTTTCTCAGCTGTCATCAACATCATCATCATCCAGTGCCAGATCTGCGACAGACATCAGCGATCATGGTTCTTCATTCACTTCTTGACTCGAATGCTCTTTAAAAAGCTACGTTTCCCTGATCTTTCCTTGTTACCCATTTGTTTAGGTTCCCCGAGTACATTGTTCTGGGCCTACCCCTGCCTCACTTGCCTTCAATTTTGCCAGTGAGAGCTAGATGTTCAAGTCTCTTATGTCTATTCAGGTGTCCCAAAAACTGCATTTGTCGTTTCCTGATTGTTTATAACAGATATAGTGCTACATATAAATGCAATGTGTTATTACATCAATGGCCACTTTTAAGGACAAGCGGGCTAACCCAGATATCTGGGGTTTCCAGAAATCTTGACCTACACCAAAAGTGGACATGGCCCTACCTGTAGGATAAGTTTGGTTTCATTGGCGAGTATATTTGATTGGTTATAGAAAGAGAAAACTCTCCTTGCCTTTTAAAGAAACTGAACAAGGGTCCAAAAACTTTGCCTTCGATTTTCTCAAAACAGCATTTTTCGGGATAGCCCTCTTGTGTTTTTTAGAAAGCGACCAATCACTAGCATGATTACCTGTCCCCCGGCCCAGACGCGGCGCTGGATGTCGCTGATCTGTCGTTGGTCCATCTCCAGCTCCAGTTGTCGGTGCCTCTCATGCAACGCCTTCATCTCCTCTGCCAGTTTGTCTCTCTCCTCCGCCAGCCGTGTGCGCGACTCTCGCTCCGCGTCAAAATCGTTCTTGTAAAGTTCAGCCTGAAGATATGTGCAGTAAACGAGGGAAGATAAGATAATATGATAGATGAGATAATACGACAGATGAGATAAAACAATAGATGAGATAATACGATAGATGAGATAGTGTGATAGATGAGATAATGTGATAGATGAGATGAGATGAGAATTTGAGTTAGGCTAGAGAAGGGGCCACCTCTTAATAATGAAACAAATTGTGTCTATGGGGGTCGAAAAACAGCTGCATTAAAATATACCCTCCCCCCCAAAACTCAAACTGACCTGCATTTTGAGCAGTTGTATTTCCTCCTCGTGGTTGGTGGTGGTGTTGTGTGCCCGCTTGAGCCGCGTGATCTGTTCGTCTCGGAGCGCGATGGCCTCATCAGCCGCCATCACCTGGGCGGTCAGTCGGTTCAGCTCCTCCATCAGCTCCTTGGAGTTGTGCGGCGACTGCCCATGCTGCTCACACACACCACAAATACAAGAAACAGTTCATCAAGAATTGTGAAGCATCGTGGTGAAATCAGGTGCTCGTCAAAATAGCTGTCCCTGTGGTTTTATGCATCCCGCATAATTTAGCAAAATTTGATCATTTTTTGCATAATTTCTGATGACTTTCCTTTATCATTCTTTGCTAAAATTAACAGAATCGCAAAATTTCACATTTTTGGTTTCAGAATTTTTCTTGCATAAAACGACGGGGACAGAAACAGTGAAATCAATGAAATAGGCATTTTTCTGGCGGTTTGGCAATTTTTTTCTTCTAATATGAACTGGCCTTGTATCTTCTCTCCTTCCTTGTCCGACTGGCCTGCATGATTTGAAATGCTGGCAGTAGAAGGAAAACCACTCACCTGCTGTCAATTGATCAAAATACAGGTAGGAAATAATTCAATGAAAAATACTATTCGATATAACTTCCCCTTTGTTAGGCCAGATCCAGTGCTTTCTTGTCCAATCTCCATTTCTCTTAACATTGAAAATGTGACTTCTTCTTAAGCTCAGAATTTGTTATGGACTGTTTTCACTGTAAAAAAAAAAAAATGGAGATACGACAAGACAGCACTGAGGTCACTCTTTGTTATAAACTGTTTTCCCTCTTAACGTGAAAATGTGACTTCTTCTTAACCCTTAAGATTCTGGTCCCTGATAAATGTTTGCCCGATAAGCGCAATCCCGCGCGGCGCTCCACAGCTGGTCCCTGATCAGTCGTCGTCCCGCGCGGGCAACGCATTTCGTTTACGGCGGGGTCTGCATCTGTGTGCTAAAATGTGTGTGCGTCAATCTGCTTGTGCCTGTGTGTCCATCTGGAACTTACTGCATTGTTTTGCAACGCGAGGCGTTGGTAGAGATAACAGAGCATCGGTTGAGACGTTCATCCAATGAAATATGAGCATTTTGACCCAGTTAGACATTTGAGGGACTCGAAAGGATATTAAGGAAATAGCACTTTCATCTTTCAATACAAACACCTTTCCTCACTTTTCAAACGATCTAATTCTTACACCAAACGTTGTTTCCTGATGTAAATAATCATATTTGGTGGTTTTTGAACCATTGTCCTACCAGAGGGAGACATTTGAGAGCAACTGAATTTAAAAAATATTCGGAAATTATCCCATTTTTTTCCTCTTTCGAACGATAGCTGATAAGCAGCTGTTCGCAAGTTCATTCATAATAGGTGTGAAATCTGGAAAACTCTGGAAAAGTTATTCGATTTGGTGTAACTTCCAATCTCAGCGTCTCTGATCAACCAACGAGGAGATAATGGGATTATTCGTGTGATCGTAACACTTATTCATTGATCGTATCAGTTTGCTATAAAAGATGAGGTGTTTCCCTGACCTGCCGCGGCACGTTCGCGTGACCAGTGTCTGACCCCGGCACCCCGTGGCACAAGCCCGCAGGCGACGTAAGTGGGTCATCGATCGATAAGAGCCCTCTTCCGGTTAACCCCGCAAGACTAGAGTTAAGCTCACTCTTTGTTATGAACTACTTTCACTGTAAAAAAAAAAATATGGAGATACGACAAGAAAACACTGAGGTCGCGAACTGTCATTCGTGCAGTAGAAAAAGAAGTGAAGAAAGCGAGTTGAGAGCGAAAGCGTACCGCCAACTGTCGTTCGTGCAGTAGAAGAAAAAGCAAAGAGAGCGAGTTGAGAGTGAAAGCGTACCATGTCTGCCTTGTTGGCCTCCACCATGTCCACGAGCTCTCGGTACTCGGACACTATCTCGTTGAAGGACATCTGGAGCTGGTGATGCTGTCGCCTGGGCAGTCAGAACAACAGTCATGATGGTACCGTAGTAATAATGGTCATGATGGTAATGATGGTAATGCTGGTAATGATGATAATGATGGTAGTAATGATGGTCATGATGGTAATGATGGTAATGCTGGTTATGATGATAATGATGGTACTAATGATGGTCATGATGGTAATGATGGTCATAATGATGATAATAATGGTAATGATGATAATAATAATGGTAATGATGATAATGATGATAAGAATAATGATAACAATGGTAATGATGGTAATAATAATGAAAATAATAGTAATGGTGGTAATAATAATGGATATGATGGTAATAATAATGATAATAATGGTAGAACCTAATGATGATAGCAATAATGATGATAATGATAATGCTGATGATGATAACACAAATAATAGATTTTAAAAAAGCTATAACAAGCAACCACCAACCACCCACTTGATCAAGCTGTTCTCTTGCTGTGCCCGATGCTGTTCCCTCACCCACCCACCACACATCAAACACCCACCCACCACCCACCAACCACCCACTTGATCAAGCTGTTCTCTTGCTGAGCCCGATGCTGTTCCCTCACCCACCCACCACCCACCATCCACCAACCACACATCAACCACCCACCCACCACCCATCAACCACCAACCACACATCAACAACCCACCCACCACCCATCAACCACCCACCCACCACCCACCATCCACCCACCAACCACACATCAACCATCCACCAACCACCCACTTGATCAAGCTGTTCTCTTGCTGCGCCCGATGCTGTTCCCTCACCCACCCACCATCCACCAACCACCCACCCACCACCCACCAACCACCCACTTGATCAAGCTGTTCTCTTGCTGAGCCCGATGCTGTTCCCTCACCCACCCACCACCCACCATCCACCAACCACACATCAACCACCCACCCACCACCCATCAACCACCAACCACACATCAACAACCCACCCACCACCCATCAACCACCCACCCACCACCCACCATCCACCCACCAACCACACATCAACCATCCACCAACCACCCACTTGATCAAGCTGTTCTCTTGCTGCGCCCGATGCTGTTCCCTCACCCACCCACCATCCACCAACCACCCACCCACCACCCACCAACCACCCACTTGATCAAGCTGTTCTCTTGCTGAGCCCGATGCTGTTCCCTCACCCACCCACCACCCACCATCCACCAACCACACATCAACCACCCACCCACCACCCA
>NW_004797312.1:336162-350083 GCF_000002075.1 Aplysia californica | reverse complement strand
GGGGGGGATTTTTAGTAAGTGTTTTACGGCACCTACCTACCTGCCTCCCTAGACATAGGAAATACTCTATACAGCGACAAAGCACAGCTGATTAAAACATGTAAATTCTTTGCCATAGACCGAAGGACTAGAAGCCAAATCGCCGCTGGATCGAAACAGTAAAGTAAAAGTAAAGTATGGCACTTGCAACACAATAAGGTTATATAAGTTCCGAAGATTAGAGGTGTTACAAGAGAGTAACAAACAAAAAAAAGTAAAGGAGGAAAGATCCAGGAATTAAGATGTTTGATAGGAAAGAAGGAGCAAACCACACCAGAGCACCCACCAACCAACCACGGGGGGAGAGAGGCAGCGTTATTTTTAGTTTGGCTTTAGTAAATTTTTTACAGTGCTCGCAACTGCATAAGGTCATATGAGCGTCAAGGGGTAGATGTCAACAGAGAAGTCCAAACAGGGAATCAGGCTTACTCTCCTCACCTCTCTAGCATCAACAGCACAAAGTCTGCTTCGACTATCAAGACACCCCGGAAACAGCAGTTCACAAGAGAGTGACGAACATACAAAAGAAGTAGAGAAAAAATTACGATAGTAAGGATGGGGAAAGAAAAAGCAGCAGTTTCCCCCTATATTGTTCCGGCACAGTATGAGCATGACATTGATAAATCAGCCCATTTACAATTCTACTGTGCATAAGAACATGTTAATATTCAATTATTCCCCCCCCCTCCCCCCCTTTTAGGAATGGCCTAAAGACACTTCAGTCAGTAGCACTGCCCTGGGGGGTGGAGAAGTGGTGTTGCTTGTCACAGAGACACAATCTACAACATCAGGAAGGGGGGCTGCTGTAGTGTAACCCAGGAGCAAGCACGGCAGTAAGTAATAAGTAAAGTGGTTCTGGCATCCGACCCGGACATTGGGGAGTGTCTTGTTAGTGAGACAACTTCCTGGGACTTCTGCATATTATAGTAGGGTGGCCAGTTCCTTTCCACGCTGCCTTTACTTCCCCAACTCGAAGTCAGGTACCCATTACTGCTGGGTGGGCAGGAGGGGGCTAAGAAAATCCGTGTCCAGACCGAGTAAGTATGTAAGTATATAAAGTGTTTAAGGCCACAGGCCCACATCATATCATATAAAACACTCATTTGATAAATAAAGTTTCCATAATGAATAAGAACAGGTTGTGCACATATCTCTTATCGAGGGTAAAACATTGCATATTTCTGTCACTGGGCTGAGTCAGGCTGGGAAGGGGCACTCATATGACCTTATGCAGTTGCAAGCCCGGCAAGAAATCAACTAAACTAACTAACTAAGACTGGGGGGAATTAGCAATTTCCTTTGATGGACAAAGTGTGTACAATAGAAAAAGTGAAATTAATTCATTTCCAATTTCATGAGGGTTACACCTCTCACAAGAGCAAGCATGGCAGAGTCAGGAGTAAGATCTCAGCAGACAGAGACGCTGGGAAAGAAATAACTTCCTCTCTGAATAATAAAAATGTCCATGTTTCTCTTTATCAGAGTGTATGTGCGTAAGCTAGCCAGCCCCTGCGTTTGAGAATATCGCGACCTCAGTGCTTTCTTGTCCTATCTCCATTTTTAATAACAGTTCATAACAAAGAGTGAGCTTAAGAAGATGTCACATTATCAATGTTTAAAAAAAAAGGAGATAGGACAAGAAAGCACTGAAGTCGCGATATGTTGATGTTTCTCTTTATCAGAGTGTACGTGTGTAAACTAGCCAGTCACTGCGTTTGAGAATATGTTGAAGTTTCTCTTTATCAGAATATATGACAATGTGTGTAAAATAGCCAGTCACTGCGTTTGAGAATATCAGCGTGTATGTGTACGTGGGTAAACCACCAAGACTAGGTTTGAGAATATGAGAACATTATGTTGGTATTTCTCTACATCAGAGTGTACGTGTATGTAAACCAGCCAGTCACTAAGTTTGAGAATATTCAGTTCATATTTCTCTACATCAGGGTGTAAGTGTGTAAACCGCCCATTCACACAGGAATAGACATGATAAATACAGACTTCAACATAAGTTAAGGACCACCTTGACAGACAGCCCTGATTTTTTTTTAAAACTGAAAAAAAAAAGAAAAAAGACAGCAAGGAATGTTTCAAAATTTTTGGCTCTGAAAGTGTTAATGGGTTACCAATGCGTACTGCGAAGTTTCCTAAAGGTGCAAAACCACCACGTGCAACACGGAAATCATCAGGGAATTTTAGCCAAATTTGCAGTTTTTTTAATCGACTTGTGTGCAACACCAAGGACATAACACAATTAAAATTTCTGGTGCATGTCATAAACGGACATACGGTCTCGAACTGAGCTCACTTTCGTGGCAATATATAAGCTGCCGTTTGCTCAAAATCCAGTATCGCATCAACCTGCCACCAAGACGAAAGCTGAGAGACTTTGATCGTGCCAGAGCTATGACATGGCTGCAGGATGGAGTTGGAGAAGTTGCCAGAAGGCTTGCAGTGTCACACTCTGTCATTGTCCGCCTGAGGCAGCGCCATCAAGCCACTGGATCAGTCCAAGAATGCCCATGTGCAGGTCGACCCAAGAAAGAAGACCACTCAGTATGCAAGTGGCCCTTAACTTATGTTGAAGTCTGCATATCACAGGAAAGTGTTGAGCGCCATCATAAAGCAATGACCAAACACAATGACTAAGCACAGCCACTAAAAACGACCAAACAACGACGTAACATCCACTTAATAATGACTTAACCATGACTAAATACATTGACTAAATACCGACAAAACAACAACTAAACAACGACTAAACAATGACTAAACAACGACATAACAACAACCAAACAAAATGACTAAACAACTTAACAGCGACGCAACAACAACTTAACAACGACGTAACAATGAACAAACAACGACATTACAATAAATATACAATGACTAAACAACTTAACAACGACTAAACAATGACGTAACAACAACTAAAACAACGACCAAACAACGACTAAAACAACGACAAAACACAACGACCAAACGACCAAACAAAGACCAAACAACGACGTAACAATGACTAAACACAACGACCAAACAACTAAAACAACGACCAAACAATGACCAAACAACGACATAACAACGACCAAACGACGTAACAACGACAAAACACAAGGACTCTTCTCCCCACCGGCCATCCTTGGTGCTGATGGCGGCCATTGCAGCGGACAGGTTGTTCTGCTTCTCGTCCACCTCCTTGATGAGCGTCAGCACCTGGGAGCGCATGATGGACAGGTCCTCCGTGTTGCTGGCCTGGATCGACTGGACACACAGGGGGAGACAATTAAGTGAAATGAGGTGAGATAAGTCAGATGAGATGAGAAGATGAGATGAGATGAGATAGGGTCAGATAAGTAAGATGAGAAGAGATGATATGAGATGAGATAAAATAAGATAAGATTAGATAAAATAAAATAATAAGATAAGAGTCCAAGAGCCTAACCACAATATTTTGGTTTGGTCGCTGGCCTGCAGAAGTGCCATGCAAAGTTTCGTGGGCAGCTAGATTAGTTAGCTTAGTTTTGGTTAGGTTTTACGGTGCTCGCAACTGCATACGGTCACATGAGCCCAAAGGGGTGGATGTCAACAGAGCAGTCCAAACGGTGAATCAGGCTTACTCTGCTCACCTCTCTAGCCTCAGCAGCACAAAGTCTGCTTCGACTATCAACGCACCCTGAAAATAGCGGGTCACAAGAAAGTGACAGACATACCAAAGAAGTAGAAGAAAATGACGATAGTAAGGATGGGGAAAGAAAAAGCAGCAGTTTCCCCTATGTTGTTCTGGCACAGTATGAGCATGACATTGATAAATCAGCCCATTTACAATTCTACTGTGCATAAGAACATGTTAATATCCCCCTTTTGGGAATGGCCTAAAGACTCTTTCAGGCAGTAGCACTGCCCTGGGGGAGGACGAAGTTTTAAACATTTTTTATACACTGAGAGACAAAAGTGAACAAGCTGCAGTGACACCTCTAACCTTCAGCACTCATATGACCTATTTGTGTTGCAAGCGGCCTAACACTTTTCCTATAAACAAAAACCCGAGCTCTCAAAGATGGTCTCACCCTGGTGCCCTGTACGGAGCTCTGTCGCGCCACCTCCATCAATTTTGTCTCGTACTCTGCACCGAGCCGAGCGGCCGTCGCTTGCACTTCCTGTCTGGCCTCTTGCAGCTGCTGCTCTGTGTTGTTGTTTTTCACGCTTAGCTCCTTCAGCTGGTCACAGAGTGAGAGGGGAGAGAGAGAACGTTAGAGCAATGGTGAGGAATAGAGAGAGAGAGAGAAAGAGAACGTTAGAGCAATGGTGAGGAATAGAGAGAGAGAGAACGTTAGAACAATGGTGAGGAAAAGAGAGAGAGAGAGAGAACGTTAGAGCGATGGTGAGGAATAGAGAGAGAGAGAGAGAGAGAGAACATTAGAGCAATGGTGAAGAACAGAGAGAGAGAGAGAGAGAGAGAGAGAGAGAGAGAGAGAGAGAGAAAGAGAACGTTAGAGCAATGGTGAAAAACAGGAAAAGAGAGAGAACGTTAGAGCAATGGTGAAGAACAGAGAGAGAGAACGTTGGAGCAATGGTGAAGAACAGGAAGAGAGAGAGAACATTAAAGCAACGGTGTAAGAAAGAGAGAGAGAGAGAGAGAGAGAGAGAGAGAGAGAGAGAGAGAAAGAAAAAGAGAGAGAAAGAGAGAGAGAGAGAACATTAGAGAAAGAAAAAAAGAGAGAGAGAGAGAACGTGAGAGCATTAATGTATAAAAGAGAGAAAAACGAGAAAAATACAGAATTTAGACAGAAAGTTAATTAATAGAATGAAACAAAGTTTTCCTCTGACCCCTGTTAAATTATGTTTCTGTCCGGGGTGACTGACCTGAGCCTGTAGCTGTTCCACTTGAAGGACGACCTGTGCCTTCGACCGACGCTCCTCCTCCATCTTGGCCGCCATCTTCTCCACCGTGTCCAGCACCTCGCTTGACCCCTGGTCGACGACACAAGACACACATGACACACCATACATGACACACAGACAGTGTCAGTCATATGACACAAGACACAGACAGTCTCAGTCACACGACACGACACAAGACACACAGACAGTGTCAGTCACATGACACAAGACACAGACAGTCTCAGTCACATGACACAACACAAGACACAGACAGTCTCAGTCACATGACACAAGACACACAGACAGTGTCAGTCACACGACACAAGACACAGACAGTCTCAGTCACATGACACGACACAAGACATACAGACAGTGTCAGTCACATGACACAAGACACAGACAGTCTCAGTCACATGACACGACACAAGACACACAGACAGTGTCAGTCACATGACACAAGACACAAGACACACAGACAGTGTCAGTCACACGACACATAGCACAAGACACACAGACAGTGTAAGTTACAAGACACAACACGAGACATACGACACAGTCTCAGTCACACGACACAAGACACACAGACAGTCTCAGTCACATGACACAACACAAGACACACAGACAGAGTCAGCCATATGACATGACACAAGAAACACAGACAGTTTAGTTTAAGTTTTTTAGTAGAGTTTGAATCCGGACCTTTGAAAGAGAGGCGAACACCTTAACCTCTAGGCCAGGAGAGTCCCCCCCCTTAGTGCTAAATACTTCTAGAAGTGTAAAGAAACTGACAATTTAGTGCCAGTGGCTTCTAACATTTTTTGAAAATAAAACTTTTCCCCAGGACAGACAATATAAGGCGCGTGCGTGTGTGTGTATGTGCGTGTGTGTGTGTGTGTGTGTGTATGTGTGTGTGTGTGAGTGTGTGTGTGTGTGAGTGTGTGTGAGTGTGTGTGTGTGTGTGTGTGTGTGTGTGTGTGTGTGTCTGTGAGAGTGTGTGTGTGTGTGAGTGTGTGTGTGTGTGTGTGTGTGTGTGTGTGTGTGTGTGTGTGTGTGTGTGTGTGTGTGTGTGCATGCGTGCGCATGTGTGTACGGGGTGAAACGTCAAACCAATGTGCCAGGATCTGGACAATAAAGATGTATCTTATCTTATCTAATTTTATCTTATCTTGTTCATATCTTATTTTGTTCTTATCTTATCTTATTTTATCTTATCTTATCTGACCTTATCTTGTTGTTCTTATCTTATCTTGTTCATATCTTATCTTATCTTATCTCATCTTATCTATCGTCTGACCTGTCTGAACGTCAACTGACCCAGGTCCTTCCAGTTCTCCGAGACGTCCTGACCACCAGCGGCGCCACCTTCCCCTCGGCCCAGTGCCGGCTGCATTTCGGTCGACACTGGCCCAAACATCTGGTCCACCTGGATCTCTCGCTTCGTCGTCTGTATCACTGACTGAAACACACACACGTGCGTGCGTGAGGTGAGGCATCATGGTAAAATCAGATTGTTTGTTTTAGTAGAGGTTTTACGGCGCTCACAATTACATAAGGTCATATGAGCGCCAAGGGGTGGATGTCAACAGAGAAATCTTAACAGGGAATCAGACTTCACTTACTCTGCTCACCTCTCTAGCTTAAACAGCACAAAATCTGCTTCGACTATCAAGGCACCTTGGAAATAGCAGTAAAGAAGTAGAGGAAAAATGACGATTGCAAGGATTAGGAAAGAAAAAGCAGCAGTTCCCTGTTGCAGTTCAGGCACAGTTATGAGCATGACATCGATAAATCAGCCCAATTACAATTCTTCTGTGCATAAGAACAGGTTAATATCCCCCCTATGGCCTAAAGACACTTCAGTCAGTGGCACCGCCCTGGGGGGTGGTAAAATCAGACGCTCGCCAAAATAATGAAATACACAGAAGAAAACAACATAGTTCCCCCATCCCGTACAGCAGTTTTTTTCGATTTTTCTTTCTGTCTTTCTTTTTATTTTTTTTTGACTAATGAACAAGCTTTAAGTGTATACAAATATACACATCTGGTCCACCTGGATCTCTCGTTTCGTCATCTGTATCACCGACTGAAACACAAACATACACACACACGTGCGTGCGTGAGGCATCGCGGTGAAATCAGACTTGGCAAAATAATGAAATATACTGAAGAAACCAAATCGTTTCCCCAATCCCATCCAGCGGTTTTTATCGGATTTTCTTTCTTTTTTTTTTTTACAAATGCACAAGCTTTAAGGGTAGACATACCCCCCTCGCCTCGCCCCCTCTTCCCTCCCCCTACCCCATTTACACCAAATCCTTCCCACTCAATGACTCATTCCCCATCTCACTCCACTTTTCTCTTTCTCTATCCCCCCCCCCCCTCCCGACCTCCCTTTCTCCCTCTCTTCCCTGGTATTTCTCTCATTCCATCTCTCTCTCTCTCATTCCACCTCTCTCCCTATACCTCCCTGTCTCTCTCTCTCATTCCACCTCTCTCCCTATACCTCCCTGTCTCTCTCTCTCATTCCACCTCTCTCCCTATACCTCCCTGTCTCTCTCTCATTCCACCTCTCTCCCTATACCTCCCTGTCTCTCTCTCTCATTCCACCTCTCTCCCTATACCTCCCTGTCTCTCTCTCTCATTCCACCTCTCTCCCTATATCTCTTTGTCTCTCTCTCTCATTCCACCTCTCTCCCTATATCTCTTTGTCACTCTCTCTCTCTCATTCCTCCTCTCTCCCTATATCTCTTTGTCTCTCTCTCTCTCATTCCTCCTCTCTCCCTATATCTCTTTGTTTCTCATTCCACCTCTCTCCCTATACCTCCCTGTCTCTCTCTCTCCCTCTCTCTGTCCTACCTGCATGTGCTGGTGTAGCTTGTGTTCCGCCTGCAGAATCTGGGACTGTAGGGTTCGATTCTCTCCCTCCACCGCCTCCTTCAACTTCTGCTGAGACTCCATGTCCTTGAGCAGCTGTTTGGTCGAGTCGCGGAATTTGCCCACCTCCTCCTCTTTCTGCGAGAGAGACGGAGAAAATTCACCATTAAAGAATCGACCCTAGACCTAGCACACAAGTGTAAAAACAGTCATGAGCATCCCACACTTTTAAAAAACTACATCAACTCTTTATCTCTGTCGTGCCGCTCCCGGCAACTCGCGGCCAGAACAGCAGCTGTGTTGGCGAGTCGCTGACAGTGGCTCGGGCATATTCCTTTACGACGACTTCGAAATCAATTTACTTTTCGGCTATTGTCAAAAGCAGATCTTTTATACCGAAAGTTCATTCATTACATGAAAAACTATCCAAATAGGTTTGTTAGTTTTAATTTCATGACCTAAATTATTTAGTGATGTTTTTGTCATTTTTAGATTTACCACCAAAAAAGGGACCTGGCGTAGTGGGTTTACCTCCCTCGGAGATAAAGAGTTAAAAGAAAAACAACTTGAAAGAAAAAATTGTAGGTGACTTTTACACTGTTAGAGAACCGACCCTAAACCTCACACACAAGTGTGAAAACTATCACGTGCATCCCACACTTTTCAAAAGTTACATTAAAAGAAAAATTAACTTGAAAGATAAAAATTGTAGGTGACTTTTACATCCCCCCAATAAATGAGAAAACTCCTTTGCTCATCACCTCATTAATTACGACACATGGTCGCTTTTTTAAGGACAAGCGGGCTAACCCAGATTCCAGTGGGTGGTTGGCGGTTGCTCTGGTGTGGTTTGCTTCTTCTTTCCTATAAAACATCAATCATCTTTATCTCCCCTCCTTCTTTTTTGTGTTCGTCACTATCTTGTAACACCTCTAATCTTCGGCACTTATATGACCTTATTGTGTTGCAAGTGCTGTAAAACACTTACTAAAACTAAAACCCAGATTTTGGGGGCTTCCAGAAATTTTGACCGACAACAAAACGGCGTTGTCCTACCTATAGGAGAAGTTTGGTTTCATTGGTGTGTATATTTGTTTGGTTAAAGAGAAAACTCTCCTTGTATTTTAAAAATACTGAACAAGAGTCTAAAAACTTTACCTTCGATTTTCTCAAAACAGTATTTTGCGGGATAGCCCCCTTGTGCTTAAAATCGACCATATAACATATATAGGGAGAAGTTGACAGAACAAAAAAACAACTCACTCCCACAAGCGTATCCAAATAGAAAAAGAGTAGAATCACAGACAAAACATATCACTCTATATCCTTTTCTTCTAAGATATTCATTTGACATCCGGTGTGGTTTGCTCCTTCTTTCCAATAAGAAATCTATCCTCTCTATAGCCCCTCCTTCATTTTTGTGTTTGTTACTCTCTGGTAACACCTCTTGTTTTTTTGTTTTAGTAGTGGTTTTACGGCGTTCGCAACTGCATAAGGTCATATGAACGCCAGATGGTAACACCTCTAATCTTCGGCACTTATATGACCTTATTGTGTTGCAAGTGCCGTAAAACTCTTACTAAAACTAAACTGACTGAAGAAGGGACACAGGAGTTGTTGTATTCCGACCCGGTCGATACCCACTTTGAGCAACTCCGCCCTGAGCGTTGCGATACGTTCGTTCTTCTGAGCCACCGAGCACTCAAGGTCAAGGATCATCTGCTCCTTGTCGGCCGTCGCCACAAACACCACCTGCAACAGACGGCAAAAACAGGGAAAGTTGATGTAATCAAACACCACATGCAACTCAGACGACAAAAACAGGGAAAGTTGATGTTGTCACATGCTACCTCCTGTGACTCAGACGTCAAAAACAAGGAAAATTGACAAAATCAAACACCACCTGCAACTTGGACAACAAAAACAGGGAAAGTTGAAGTCATCACATTGCGACCTCAGTGCTTTCTTGACGTACCTTTATTTTTAATAACAGTGAAAACAGTTCATAGATAAGAGCGAGCTGAAGAAGAAGTCACATTTTCACTGTTAAAAAAATGGAGATACGACAAGAAAGCGCTGAGGTAGCGACATGCCACCTGCAACTCAGACACCAAAAAAAGGGAAAGTTGATGTAATCAAACACCACCTGCAACTCAGACAAAAACAGGGAAAGTTGATGTCATCACATGGCGAGTGGGCGCTATAGAACTGACCTACATTAGTATTATCACATCGCTGCCCACTTTTCAAAACCCAAAGCAGACCGTGACCTCAGTGGGTTTTTTATCGCTTCTCCATTCTTTTCAAAAATTGAAAATGTGACTTCTTGTTAAGTTCATTCTTTGTCATGAACTGTTTTGACTGATTAAAAAATGGGGATATGACAAGAAAGCACTAGGGTAGTGACATGCCACCTGAAACTCAGACAACAAAAACAGGGAAAGTTGATAAAGTCACATGCTACCTGTGACTCAGACGGCAAAAGCAGGGAAAGTTGATAAAGTCACATGTTACCTGTGACTCAGACGGCAAAAGCAGGGAAAGTTGATAAAGTCACATGCTACCTGTGACTCAGACGGCAAAAACAGGGAAAGTCGTCGTAATCACATCGCAACCTCACTGCTAACTTGTCATATCTCCATTTTTAATAACAGTTCTAAATTTTTTTCCTGGTCGAATGAGCAAGAGCAAACCTACATTGATATTCCGATATGCTCGTGAGTGTCTAGATCTATACATTGTATGTCATGTATAATAAAGACTGTTGAATACTTTCATTAATAGGAAAAAAAATGTGTGCATGAGAGAGGCAGAGATTGCGAGACATGCTCGGCTGATCAGTGTGAACACAAGTGTTGAAAGGCAGAGATTGCGAGACATGCTCAGCTGATCGGTGTGAACACAAGTGTTGAAAGGCAGAGATTGCGAGACATGCTCGGCTGATCGGTGAGAACACAAGTGTTGAAAGGCAGAGATTGCGAGACATGCTCAGCTGATCGGTGTGAACACAAGTGTTGAAAGGCAGAGATTGCCAGACAAGCTCAGCTGATCGGTGTGAACACAAGTGTTGAAAGGCAGAGATTGCGAGACATGCTCGGCTGATCGGTGTGAACACAAGTGTTGAAAGGCAGAGATTGCGAGACATGCTCGGCTGATCGGTGTGAACACAAGTGTTGAAAGGCAGAGATTGCGAGACATGCTCGGCTGATCGGTGTGAACACAAGTGTTGAAAGGCAGAGATTGCCAGACATGCTCAGCTGATCGGTGTGAACACAAGTGTTGAAAGGCAGAGATTGCGAGACATGCTCGGCTGATCGGTGTGAACACAAGTGTTGAAAGGCAGAGATTGCGAGACATGCTCGGCTGATCGGTGTGAACACAAGTGTTGAAAAGCAGAGATTGCGAGACATGCTCGGCTGATCGGTGTGAACACAAGTGTTGAAAGGCAGAGATTGCGAGACATGCTCGGCTGATCGGTGTGAACACAAGTGTTGAAAGTGCCTTTATCTGTCCCCGCGGTTTTATGCACAAAAAGTTCGGAAATTAGGCAAACTGAGCCCAACAATTTGAAACTATGTGATTCTGTTAATTTTAACAAAATAATAAAGGAAAACATTCAGAAATTACGCCAAAAAATGATCAAATTTTGCTAAATTATGCACGGTGCACAAAACCCCAGGGACAGCTTTATAAAAAAAGCCATTTCTCCATGTGTAAAATGACAGTAGGAACAAAATTCCAGCACCCCTCTAGGCAGAATTGACCGGAGAAATAGTAAATTGACCTTCTACAAAACTCGAGGCCGTTTCCGAAACGAAATTACTAGTATACGGAACAAACCTATAGAACCGAGTTATCTCGGACGTGGGATTGAACGCAGCCCGCGAGCTGTCCGAGATATCTTTTTTGTTTGTTTTGGTAAAGTGTTTTACGGCGCTCGCAACTGCATAAGATCATATGAGCGCGCGGGACACACCTAATATTTTCAGTTGGTAGGAAATTTTGAATTTTGCCCGGGTGGCGGCCGAAGCCTACTCTTATAGATTTTTAGACCACCAAGGGATCTTTAACGTATGCCCTCCGAGATTTTTCGCCCTTGTCCGAGAAGGCTAGGTGTAGATCTTTCCTACCAGAAGATCAGGGGTGTGGCTGAAAGACTGCAGTAAGAAGAAGCGAAGGAGTAGCAGTAGACAGGCTGCATAAAGAATCAGGAGCCCAAAGGAAGGGGCAAAGGAGGTGTGGGGGTGGGGGTAGAAGGAGGAGACGAAAAAAGACGACAGAACATTGCTAGAGAGCAGGAAAGGAGGTGAAAGGAGACAAATTTAGAGAAGAAAATTTTTCGGTTGCTACCCGGATTTGAACCCGGGACCTTTTGAGTGAGAGGCCAACACCTTAACCTCTAGGCCATGAGAGCCCCCCGAGATATCTCTGTCAAGGGATTGAGTGAGTTAAGCGGACTCCACTGTAAATAAATAAAAAGTATCTCATCTCATGTGAGGAACACATCCTTCAGCACAGCAAGACACACACGGCCCTGAGACAGGAAACGTGGCCAACCCCATTGACACTACAGGAGAAGCTATAGGGGCCGACAGATGAACTGAGCAGGACAGCCAAGAGTAGCTGGGCCCCCTTTCAATGAAAGGAATGATCGGTGAATTAACATCAGCAGAAAGTCATTGGCCTACTATATTTACACTCTGCTGGAATGCAGCAATAAATCTTGAGAGAAAAGTGACACATGTGTTTCCAATTGCCAAATATATAATATATGTATAAATAGATTCTCTATTCTGCTTTCATTGTTGTACACTCCAGAATATCAAAGGTGTGGAATCAATGCGCACGGTTAGTGAACGGAAACCTCACTTGTTTACAATGGCGTCTCAGAAGACGAACTTTCCCAAGATTAGATCTAAATGAAACTAAAGAAAAACTGAAAATTAAACTACAGTGACTTCAGACTCATCAATAAAACTGTGCACCCTTCGAATGATTCTGAGCCACTATTAATTTTATCAAATTCGAAAGTTAGGAGGTTGGGAAGTTTTAGGCAGCCAAAGTGACAAACTTCCACAAATATACTGTGTACAGATACTGGACTTCATGTGTGATGCGATCGAGAAGAAGAAGAAGATGCGAGGAACTCACGGCATCAGAGACGTCGTCCCCGCCCGAAGCCTCCAGTCCCACAATGCCCTGTTCCTCCGCCTGTTTCTCGATGTTGATGGCCCGCTGGTCACTGAAGGCCTTCTGTCTCAGGAGGTGACCCTTCTCCTTCTCCAGGGACTGGACCTGGGAGCTCAGGTCTTTCTGGACTCGGAATAAAACACACGCTTCATGACACACCGTCAAACACACACAGTTCATGACACACCGTCAAACACACACTCCATGACAAGACACACTATCAAACACACACTTCATGACACACTGTCAAACACACAATCAATGACACACCGTCAAACATACACTCCATGACACACCGTTAAAAAAACACACTCCATGACACACCGATATACACACACTTCATGACACATGGTCAAACACACACTCCATGACACACTGTCAAACACACACTCCATGACACATGGTCAAACACACACTCCATGACACACCGTCAAACACACACTCCATGACACATGGTCAAACACACGCTTCATGACAGACCGTCAAACAAACACTCCATGACACACCGTCAAACACACACTCCATGATAAGACACACCGTCACACACACACACACACTCCATGACACACCGTCAAACACACAAGGTTCATGACACACCATCAAACAAACACGCTTCATGACACACCGTCAAACGACACACTGTCAAACACACACTCCATGAAACACCGTCTAACACACACTCTATGACACACCGTCAAACACACACTCCGTCAAACACACATTCCATGACTCACCGTTAAACACACACTCCATGACACACCGTCAAACGACACACCGTCAAACACACACTCCATGACACACCGTCAAACACACACTCCATGACACACCGTCAAACACACTTCATTTTCCCCTGTCAGCTGTCCATATGTCGCGACCTCAGTGCTTTCTTGTCGTATCTCCATTTTTTTTGCATTGAAAATATGACTTCTTCTTAAGC
>NW_004797312.1:329577-335967 GCF_000002075.1 Aplysia californica | reverse complement strand
GGGTTGGGTTGTTTTTTTCCCAACTATAGATTCTATCTCGATCTCATTAACAGAATAGCGGATCAGGATCAAAATACCGGAAATATCGGAAAAAAGCGGAAGAGTGCAATCCCTGAAAAAAAGGAGGAATGACCAGAAAGCACTGAGGTCATGATGTACGAAGCCCAAAACTATGAAAATGTTTCTAAAGTAGTTTTTTAATCTGTGGTATCTGTTGGATGTACTCAAGACATATTTTGTTGAAATTCAAAGTCTTAAAGTTGAAAAATCAAGAAAAAGTATAAAAAATGAAGGCACAACTGTAAAGGAGAATGAAAGTTTTTTCTCTCTCCTGTAAAAATTTTCTTTCTTGGATAAGTACATCGGATCAGTATGCCGATGATTTGTGTCACGACGTGGTGGAATCAGGCACTCGTCAATTTTTGTGCATGTGGAGTTTTTAGTATCTTCTAAAAGCTTGTTCATTTATCTTGCTTTTGATGAAAAAAATACATATCAATCTAGAGAGGAAATGAAGATATTTGTGATTGAAAGAGGTAAGTTCACTTGGTTTCAGCGGTAAAAATAGCGAGAAAATGGCCGCCAAAGTTTGGTAACTTCAACAGCTAATGAGTCCTTGAAAACTGAAAAATTGCTTATTTTGAGCTTTTAATCAACTTTTTTCAATATAATTCACATGGAAACGTGTTTTTATTCAGACATAGACATAAAAAAAGCGTTGCAAAAAACAAACAAAATTTTATTAAAATTGCGAAACCAGTGGGAAAATGCCCGTTTATCCAATTTTGTTATTTTGACCAGTGCCTGATTTCACCACGATGCCTCACATGTTTTGGGTACTTTGCCACACGAGAACTGTCGCCCAACTGACCGTTTTATCCTCAAGGGTCATAACTTTGAGCTGGAGCTCCTGGTTCTCTGCCCGTAGAGCTGTGATCAACGCCTTGGTCTGCTCAAACTTCCCCGTCTCGCGCTTGCGCCAGTCCGACAGAGCCTCAAACTGCTCCTTCATCACTTTGTTGTGCTCGCGCAGATTGTCTGAGGGGAGGAAACCAACACACGTACGCTTTAACCCTGTCCGTACACCCAGGGGTCATTTAGTACCCCCGGGGTTGTATTCTTCACATTTTAGAATACTTCTAGTACGAGGATCTCTTTGAAACTTTCAGTATTTCTCAAAAAATCATTTTGACAGACTGCTATGCAAAGGATTAAGGAGTAAATTTCCTCTTCGGAAAGCGGTGGCAGAGTTCCCCCCGTCGTATGGATATGATAGTAAAGCACAACGTACGGATAGGGTTAAGTACTTTAGTTTTAGTAAGATTTTTACGGCACTTAAAACACAATGAGGTCATATATGTGCCAAAGATTTGAGGTGTTACAAGAGAGTAACAAACATAAAAAAGAAGGAAGAGAGGTAAGGACGATAGATGTTTTATAAGAAAGAAGGAGCAAACCACACCAGAGCACCCGCCAACCACCCACTACTACCAGAGTCTGATTCTACCATGATGATTTCTACGAGTCTTTTATAGTTTTAGTAAGAGTTTTACAGCACTTGCAACACAACACGGTCATATAAGTGCCGAAGAATAGATGTGTCACAACAGAGTAATAAACACAAAAAAGAAGGAAGAGAGAAAAAAGACGATAGATGTTTTATAGGAAAGAAGGAGCAAACCACACCAAAGCACCCGCCAACCACCCACTACTACCAGAGTCTGATTCTACCATGATGACAAACAAAAAGCTGTTCTGACAACAACACAGAAGGGACTGGTTCGAGGGCGACGCACACAGAGGGGCAAATGGAGGGAGAGAGTGGATGAAAATAGGTCAACTTTTCATGTTTTAGGTGAGTGCCATAAATCCCCTATCTTTTTTTTTTCTCTTTTTAACTCACTTTAGTAGGATAAAAACATGGGTCTCAACTCAGAATTTAAACAAAGGAGGAACTTTCCGCATGATCGCCACAGAAGAACATTTTTGCGAGACACCCATTATTATTATAGGCCTACTGTTTAACCCTAGAATGCTGAAATAAAAACCATCAATTTATCAAAATAGGGTTATTTCAAACCAATTTGAGGGTTTTGAAGATAATTTCAAGTAGGAGTCACTTACCAAATATTTGCATTCTTGACTATATGTACAGAAAGTGGTGGCGCATTACTGGGTAGCGGAGTATAGCGAATGCAATAACTGTAGCGGAAAGCCGCCCATGTAATTTGTTTTAGTAAGTTTTACGGCACTTGCAACACTATAAGGTCATACAAGTGCAGAAGATTAAAGGTGTTACAAGAGAGTAACAAAGACAAAAAAGAAGGAGGGAAGATAGAGACGATAGTTTTTTTATAGGAAAGAAGGAGCAAACCCCACCAGAGCACCCGCCAACCACCCACAGACCCAAGTAAAAATCATAGAAAACGTGACGGAACCGCAGACAGAAGAAAGTGAAAGTGAACAAGCTCTACCAACAAACATGGCTGCTACCTCTCAGAGACATGTTGTAACTCTGCATCTCCTGCAGTCGCGCTCGTGCCTGCTCCAAGGTCATGTCTGTCAGACTCAAGGTCGCCTCCGTCACCTCTTGGGGCAAACCAGTTTCCTGCTGCACGACCACTGAGCAGAGACATACAGAGCGAAGATTGACACGAATGATTCAATAGAGCAAGACTGACACATGACACACATGATTCAACAGAGCAAGATTGACACACATGATTCAACAGAGCAAGATTGACACACATGATTCAATAGAGCAAGATTGACACACATGATTCAACAGATAAAATTGATACACTCATCAATTTTTGGGCATAAATGGAGCTATTGATATAATCTTAAAGCTTGTTCATTTGTTTTGCTCATGATGAAAAAAGGACTTTGTAACTTGTTTTAGTTTAGTTTTAGTAAGTGTTTTATGGCATTTGCAGAGCAATAAGGTCATATAAGTGCCGAAGATTAGAGGTGTTACAAGGGAGTAACAGACACAAAAAAGAAGGAGGGGAGATAAAGACAATAGTTGTTTGATAGGAAAGAAGGAGCAAACCACACCAGAGCACTCACCTACGAAAGAACGCTTGCAGGATACACAATACTAAAGGTGCATGTATATATACGTATCTAAATATAGCGATGACCCTTACAGAGTCCACATCAGGTTGTTCTAATTTTAGTCTTAGTTAACAGCACTTGCAACAAAAAAATAGGTCATGATAAGTACCAAAGATTAGAGGTGTTGTAGAGAGTACCATTGTGATATAATCAAAGGAGGGGAGACTTGCACAATAAGTACAGTAGATGTTGAATATTGGAAAGAAGGAGGAGAAATAAGGACAAAGATGTTAGATGGACAGGAAAGGAGGAGAAATATAGACAAAGATGTTAGATGGACAGGAAAGAAGGAGGAAAAATAAGGACAAAGATGTTAGATGGATAGAAAAGAAGGAGGAGAAATAAAGACAAAGATGTTAGATGGATAGGAAAGAAGGAGGAGAAATAAGGACAAAGATGTTAGATGGATAGAAAAGAAGGAGGAGAAATAAGGACGAAGATGTCAGATGGATAGGAAAGAAGGAGGAGAAATTTAAGGACAAAGATGTTAGATGGATAGGAAAGAAGGAGGAGAAATATAGACAAAGACGTCAGATGGATAAGAAAGAAGGAACAAATCTTCTCACACCTGTCAAACACAGAAAAAGAATTTAGAATCTCGTCTCAGATCCCGGAGCACTCACCTGGTCTCTCCCCGAGTCCAGCGACAGCGGCCGTGCGCGCGTCTACCGACGCCATCATCTCACTTCCTCTCCCGCGCACAAACCGGTCAGCGTCTAACAAACTGTATTCTGCACATGCAATAAAAAAGGAACACAGGAAAACTGAACTCACATCCTTCCTGGATAACTCACTTCCTCCCGTCCTTACTCAAAAATCACACAGCCAGCACACAGGTAGGGACGACAAATTATTCACCTGAGAGGAACTTAAAAGGTAGAAAAGAAAAAAAAACTCGTTTCAATTTTAGGTTTTAGCAAGAGTTTTACAGCATTTGCAACAAATCATCATCATCATCCAGTGCCAGATCTGCGACAGACATCAGCGATCATGGTTCTCCATTCATTCCTTTGCTTGGATGCTCTAAAAAAACCTATGTTTCCCTGATCTTTCCCTGTTACCCATTTGTTTAGGTTCACTAAGTATGTTGTTCTGGGCCAACCCCTGCCTCGCCAGCTCTCAATTTTGCCAGTGAGAGCTAGATGTTCAAGACCTTTATGTCTATTTATTTATGTGTCCCAAAAACTGCATATTTGTCGTTTCCTGATTGTTTTTAACATTGAGCGTCCCACGTGGGCTTCATCAAGCACTACCTCATTTGATTTCTTTTCCTTCCAAGACAATAAGGTCATAAGTGCCGAAGAATAAATAGATCTATTACAAGAAGGTAACATTTTTACATATACAAAAAAAGAAGGAGGAGACATAAGGACGATAGATGTTTGATAGGAAAGAAGGAGCACACCACACCAGAGCACCCGGCAACCACCCATAAACAACTCGTAACTTGCAAGGATGGACAGAGAATAAACAGGGAAGTGCGAGGAGAAATCACCTAAGGTGGAGCAGAAAAGTAAGTGAAATACAACGTATTATAATATAAATAGAATCTATCAGCTACATGATGAAAATATTTATACATAGAAGCGATACAAAAGTAACACACCCTCTGTGCATCAATCTCCCTCTCTCTCTCTCTCTCTCTCTCTCTCGCTCAAGGGGTGCCCATTACGGCTGAGTCGCACGTCGCCTGAAACTGAAAACAAACAAACTTGTTTTTAAGGCGACCAAGTTGGGTGATCGGCCAGTCCCGCCGATCCCATCCGTCATGGGCACCCCGTATTAGGGAGGGGTAACCAGCAGTAACATTGTCATTGTTCTGACAGACTCCGCACTGGCAATTATATCTCTCCAGCTTCTTCTTTCTACTTCAACGAATCAAGCTAGATCTTCTCTGCTTTGCAAGATCTTTTGCCTATCTATTCATAATGAATAATGCAAGCAAGCAAAGTCCAAGCATTGAAACGTTTGTTTTCACATTGCTATTTCTGTTACTGAACATGACAGTTAAAAAAAGAAGACATAATTATACACGTGTTATAATAATAATGTTTATAAAAATATCACTTTTTGTGTTATTTTACTCATGGACCCGTCTCAAGCTCAGATGTATTCTAAACCATCATTTTTATCTGCTTTACACAACTTTTCACTTTATTATATCCACTGCAAATTATTAGTTTATGAGATGAAAGGACATTTTTAAGATGAAATATATTAGGACCAATGGTGTAGTAATATTTGATTTGTTTTTAAATTATCAACATGGGGGATTTCAGGGCCGAATGCTCCTCTGTATTTCACCATGATTTGACGTTTTGGCAATTAAGTCTTTGACTTGAACACAATTAACACAATTTATTTGCAAGGGTTTTAATAATGGCCATTATATTAATATGTGTTCTGCACAAAAAAATTCAAAACAGAGCAGCCTGCGGGTCTAAAAGTAAAAATTGACCATTTTTTTCTTTTCGTTTAAAAAATTGAATGAAAAACACTTCCATTCCTTGAACTTTGGAGACATTCTAGATATAATCAGTCAACACCCAAGACTGGCCTTCAGTCAAGGGTGTCAATCAGATATATAAGAACAGACTTTTAAAGCGTATTCCATGGAAAAATCAGGACTGAACTAAAGTGATTTTAGGACATTATGTTTAGGGTTTTAGGCTTTGACTCTGGACTAGAAGACCCAAACATTTAACTGGTAGGCCTACATGGTATATGATACGGTTCATTATACATTCAATGTCAGTTTGAAATTGTCATGATCTCAGACTTCTAGATTCTAAATCAAGACAGAGAATAAAGCTCTAGATTCTATTTCTAGGTTTATTATAGTTTCAAAAATACGACAACATCACAAACACAGTAAATGACCAGCCTACTAATATTTATATCGAAAATGTACACTACGTGTTTAACAATGTTATTCTGAGATTGAAGAATGGGGTAAAAGAGCATTTTAAGTGCGTAAATTATTAGACTCAATGTAGCCTACAGCAATTACAACAGGTTAATCTAATACTTCAAATATTGGCGAGAGCAAATTATCAGTTGTTGTTGTTCATCAACATTGTGGACCTGGACGATCCAGAACCCACACCAAACACGTCACACGGCGCACCGGCAGTGAAATTTTAGTTGCCGCAGGGGGTTCCCCGCCGGGCGCCTTATCACGTCGGGGTCACGGGGGTCAGCTCCCTGTCGCCGCTCTGTCTGGGCCGACTTAATTTTTGGTACTTTTCAACGTACAATTTAAGGTGCATCCTT
>NW_004797312.1:327055-328373 GCF_000002075.1 Aplysia californica | reverse complement strand
CTCAAGACATTGAGCTTTTAGTACATTCGCGTAATGGTTTGCTGTGTGGGATGGGGAAGAAGTTTTAAACATAGTCAAAAATGCGAACTTCCCGACCGACACCGGCAAAGTCGCCTCAGGGCTCATTAACCCCGTGACCTTGAGCCGGGGAGCTCCGGCGGGCTGCTGAGTCACGCGAACTAAAAGTAAGAGAATCGGGCGAAAAGTGACGCCGTGGCCAATAACTTAATAAGAATGAAAATTGCCCAGGCAGTTCGGCACATCCTGCTGAGGAGTAGATCTAAGCCTATAGATCTAGGTATCTAGCTCTGCTCTGACAATTATCCCCTTCTCTATAAAAATGTGCTACAAACATTTCTTTCAAACAAATGCAAGCGCTACAAACAAACGCAAGTAATTTATAACGTGTCATTGACGTCACTGCGACATTGGGTCTAATAATTTGGAAGTACTTCTGTAAAGAGAGACCACCCCAACAAACATATAATGAATAAAGAAGAGACCTAAACCCTACCCCAAACCCTACCCCTATCCCCCCATCTGTTCTACTCTACTCTTGTCTCATAGTGGTCGCTAGATCTAGTCTAGACATCAAGTTAAGTAAGTCCTCCCAGTCCCAATAATTTACGTACCTAAAATGCACTTTTATCGAAGAATAGAGTAGACTTAGATCTAGATTTCTATATCTATATCTAGATCGAGATTTCTATATCTAGAATCTAGCTTCCGTTTTGTTTCAGAGGATCTGTTGACAATGTAGCCTAGTTGACTCTCACCTCATCCGGAAGGTTGTTGTTTTTTTGTAGTCCGACATTCCTTTCACAAGACAGAAATAGAGGCCCTCTATCTATGTATGGACATAAATCCGTTCCAAACAAGAGCAGCTGCTAGGGTCATAGGCAAAGTCTTCCGTCATAACGGAAATAATATCCTAGAGACGAAGATGGCGTGATGCCTTCCAGGAAAGATTGCCAAATGAAGCGTAGATTCCACTTTTTTGCCCAGTCTTAGCATCGATGATAGACAAGTCGTTGTTTGTCGTTTTCGCTACGCGGAAATCCCACTGCTATTTTTGGAAACGGGAAGTTCTGTATGAGTTTTCTCTTCCTCGAAAAATGGAGAGTTACTACTACTACTGCTAACACAGAATTCTGTGACTGCTAATAATATTATGAAGATCATTTCTATAGCGCCCACTCCCGTGTAAACACAGATCTAGGCGCTTTACATAAATGCATGCACGAATAATGCACGCGACACACACTCGCACACACACACACACACACACACACACACACACACACACACACACACACAC
>NW_004797312.1:314557-324532 GCF_000002075.1 Aplysia californica | reverse complement strand
CCCCAATAAAAAACAAAACAAACAAAACTCATTGAAAGCTAAAAACCTTGTAAGCTTCTTGCTAATAAACTGCACTTCCCGCTTCTCGCACATATTGTGCATACGCATATGGCTTACGTCACAGCTCGCCAATGACACTCTTTAGTTTCAAAACTTCTTACAAAATTTTTTGTTTATAATGAATACATTTTTTATTGCACTAAAGGTTCCCTAATCGTAATTTGCGTTCAATAAAGATACTATTGCGATTAGAAAAAAATGACAGACTTGCTTTTAAAAGCGAAATTGCCCGAGCTGTAAACTTTTAAAAATCTGAAGAAACCATCGATTTGGGTTTTAAAAATTAGTGTTTATTTAGGAATTTTTAAAGAATAAAATAGTGTGCAGGAGTTTGAAGAAATATTCACCTGTTAAGACAAATTGATATAAGTCATTGTGTAAAAGTTGGAGAATCTATGTTCGATAGGTAAGGAGATATTTCAAAATACGCAGGACGCTGCGCCATGCATTTATTTTGACCGCACTATGTATATTATAGTCTATGCTAGCAAACAACTCCCAGCCTTTCCTTTGTTTTAATGGCAAAGTTTAAAATCAAAAGTCATCTCTATTCTCACGACAACATGTCATGTAAACGCAGTTTCTTTTTTCAACTTTTGAATCGTACATTTTCTTTTTGCTTTGCCTACGCCTGCGTTATTACTGTTTCTTTTCGGGTTTATTTCTCGGAGAGAGGCATACAATAGCACAACATGTAGATTAGCATGGCTAAAAATAAAAATAAAGGAAAACAGTCAAACTTTTGTCCAATCTCCAATCTTCACTCGGACGGGCATGAAAATGTTGTTTTCATGCGAGACTCTTGAATAGATCCTCATGTCGAATTGGCTGGTCATTTGAACTTTGTTGGTTCGGATCTATTTCGCCAGCTGATATCATTATGGTATAAAAAAAAATATTACACTCATTATGCTGTAAGACCGTGATTTATCCTACTTGTAAAATTGCCAGTTGTAATCCCTCATTGAAACTCATGATTTCACTCGTAGGATAAATCAAGATTTAACACCACCACTCATTTAATACATTATTTATCTCTCATATTATGCATGGTTCGGACCCTTGTAATACTGTGTTTAGACACAGTTTCCGTCCTTTCACTCACTCTTGTATCGCTGTATTTAGACAAAGTTTCCGTCCTATCACTCTTGTATCGCTGTATTTAGACAAAGTTTCCGTCCTTTCACTCACTCTTGTATCGCTGTATTTAGACAAAGTTTCCGTCCTATCACTCTTGTATCGCTGTATTTAGACAACGTTTCCGTCCTATCACTCTTGTATCGCTGTATTTAGACAAAGTTTCCTTCCTATCACTCTTGTATCGCTGTATTTAGACAAAGTTTCCGTCCTTTCACTCACTCTTGTATCGCTGTATTTAGACAAAGTTTCCGTCCTATCACTCTTGTATCGCTGTATTTAGACAAAGTTTCCTTCCTATCACTCTTGTATCGCTGTATTTAGACAAAGTTTCCGTCCTTTCACAATACACAGAAACGTCACCGGCGTCTGTGATGTGACGTCATGGCGCTCGCCGTCACACGTAGAAGACTCATGTTCAAGACCCGTGTGGAGAGGATTTGTTATCGAGTATCTCGGTCTTTCTGCACTGACATTATAATCCTCTCAATACGGGTCTTTGTCATCATCAATCATCATCAATGCCTTTTACCCCTGGCAGGGTATAGGCCACATATAATATGCTCCTTCCATTTATTCCTGTCCTGAGCCATCCTTCCAAGCTCGTTCCAAGTGAGCTTCATCTCTCTCATGTCCCTTTCCACGCATCTCCTCCATGTTTCCCGTGGCCTACCCCTGCTTCGTGCTCCTTGTGGGTTCCACTGCAGTGACTATCTTGTGATGTTTCCACTGGGCTTTCTTAAGGTGTGTCCCATCCATCGCCACTTTGTTAGTCCTATTTTTACTATCCTTTTGTCCTGTCCTTTCCCACAGCTCTTCATTTCTTATTCTATCCTGCCACTTAATTCTTAAAAGGCTCCTCATACATCTGTTGATGGAAAGTCTGGACTTTATTCAGTACTGTCTTCGTTGTCTTCCACGTTTCGCAGCCGTAGAGGAGCACAGACTTGACGTTGGAATTAAAGAGTCGAATCTTGGTGCACAGTGAGATGTTGCTTGCTTTCCAGACTTTTGATAATTGATTGAAAGCCGGGTCTTTGTGCTGTGACATTATATTTCTCTCTCCCCTCCTATATTATGATCTAAATAAATTGTGTTGATGGGTCGTACGTTTACAAACCCAGAAAAGTCCCACAAAGAAAGACAAACTCCTGAAGGTACAGCACGTGAGAGATTGTTCCCACATTGAAAATGTCAATGTTAGACAAATAAATAATTACAACGGTAAAGTAAGCTCAAATCGATGTTCAAACTTGCGATGTGTTTTACATTTCGACTGTGGGCAGACTTATAATTGACTGACGAAAAAAACAAAACAAAAAAAACCCCCAACATGTAGCCCAACCATCTGCAGGTGCTTAACGGTCGACCTTTGATATGATTAAACATTTTAAAAAATCTGTTGTGGTAATGAGCACCCGGGGGCCGAGTCAGATGAAATAAAGAGTTGTTTTCGATGGAGGGTCAATATTGTCACGACGATGACTGTAACATTCAGATCTTTTTAATTCTGTGTGGAATATTTACTTAGATAGTAGAATAATGGCAGTAATAAACTGTCCGCCCCGATGTTCAGTAGAACTAAATGAATCTAAGTACCGGTACAATGATAAGGATAAATGACCGGTCTCGTTGCATATAATTATACGACACAGATATTATAATTAGTAATACATTCTTGTCGTACAAATTTAATGCTATAATCTTATTAAAAATAGCTGTTATAATGTTGACGTACATTGCAGGAACACAAAGAAAGAAAGAAGTACAATTATAATTTGTTATGTCATTGATTAAGTCCTGGTTTCCTTTGAACTGAGGGTATAAATAAAAGTCTCGGCCTGAAATAGGGGAGGAGTCTAGCGCTAAAGTAACCAGGTGTCGATGTCCCTCACGTCTCTCCCACCCAGAATGTCGATTTCACTTTTGTGGGGAAACACCTCAACTTGCTCTCGCGACCAGAAAATGAGCTTGCCAATGACAACACCATCACCTTCTGGTTCGTATTATGCAAAAATCGTAAGCGACGAGCAGTGGTACATTGTCCAAGTGGTCATCGTGGCGGTCATCTCTTGTCTCCTCAGTCTGTTCGGCGTGGCCACAAACATCATCAACATTGTGGTGTTTGCCAAGCAAGGCTTTCAGGACAGCATAAACATCAGCCTCATGGGTGAGATGGCAATTATCACATGTACAGTAAAGATACTAACAAATAACCAAATCTATAGTTACTTGAAACTAATTTGTCTGATAAACGGTCGTGGAATAAAACATAACACACATAAGTGAGGTGGATATATTAGACACAGTGTTGAAATATATCACCCAGCACATTTACAATACAGTCCAGGTCTCAAAGTAAATGGAGAAAAGATTAATAACATCAGGTATGTAGATGACACAGTTTTGATAGCAGGCTCCGAAAAGGACCTTCAATTGCTTCTAGATACTGTTGTAACAGAAAGTGAACGTAAAAGATTATTGTTGAATGTAAAGAAAACAGAATGCATGGTAATATAAAAAAGCAGCGAAGCCTTGTTGTAATCTCATTAGCAAAAGTGAAAAGATCAAACTAGTCCAACAGTTTACATATCTAGGATTATGATAACATCTGATGCCAAATGTTTCACTCAAATAAGACGGAGAATTACAATGGCTAAAGCTAGTTTCAATAAAATGAGCCCAATCCTGAGAAATAGAAACATCTCAATGAACACCAAAATGAAAGTTCTGAATTGCTATGTTTGGTCAACCCTTCTATATAGGGCTGTGAATGCTGGACAATCACTAAAGACAGCGAAAATAAAATAGAAGCAACAGAAATGCGGTTTCTTAGGAGACTGCTAAGAGTATCGTGGAAGGAAAAGAAATCAAATGAAGTAGTGCTTGATGAAGCCCACGTGGGTCGCTCAATGTTAAAAACAATCAGGAAACAACGAATGCAGTTTTCGGGACACCTGAATAGACAAAAGGGTCTTGAACATCCGGCTCTCACTGGCAAAATAGAGGGCAGGCGAGGCAGGGGAAGGCCCAGAACAACATACTTGGGTAACCTAAATTAATGGGTAACAGGGAAAAATCAGGGAAACGTAGCTTTTTTGAGAGCCTCCGAGCAAAAGAATGAATGGAGAACCATGATCGCCGATGTCTGTCGCAGATCTGGCACTGGATAATGATTGTGACTATCATCAAGCTGTGCGTTTGCTATTAGCCCAGAAATCTTTTATTTTTCAGGAGATAAAAACAAAAATATTTGCCTCGCGATTTTCCTGATTTATGAAGAAATCCGAGAATTCAAGAAGCCATGCTGGTTTGGAACATACTAATTTGACAATGGGCGACTCAAATCGTGAATTTAAAAGAAAACCTTTTTGAGAGATAAAATGGGCAAAAAAGTGCATTTAAGAATATTTAAAAAAATATGATGAAACTGTTGTAAACCCTCTGGGGCGGTTCTACTGACTGAAGCGTCTTTAGGCCATTCCCAAAGGGAGGGATGGGGGGGGGGGGGGCACAAACATCTCGAGTTTTTATGCATAGTAGAATTCTAATTGTAAATGGGCTGATTCATCAATGTAATGCTCATAACTGTGCCTGAACTGCAACAGGAAACTGCTGCTTTTTCTTCCCTAATCCTTACTATCGTCATTTTCCCTCTACTTCTTTTGTATGTACGTCACACTCTTGTGACCCGCTATTTCCGGGGTGCCTTCATAGTCGAAGCAGACTTTGTGCTGATGAAGCTAGAGAGGTGAGCAGAGTAAGTCTGATTCCCTGTAAGGACTTCTCTGTTGATATCCACCCCTGGTGCTCATATAACCTTATACAGTTGCGAGCGCCGTAAAACCTATACTAAAAAAGAAAAAAGCTGCTGTACAGTAGGCACTTTCCATTCTTCAAATTCTGACAACCTTTTTTCTCTGCGCTCCTTGAATAAAACATACATTTTAATGAACTAAGGGACAAAATACTCATTATAAATTATTTTAAAAAGTCCAACAAAAAAATGTAATGGCAGATACTTTACACCCTAATCGACACAATTCTAGTAATTTAAAAGGCGGCCACTTTTGGGCTACCTGTTATGGCCAACACGAACATTAATCAAAGCAGGAAACATGCAGTGACTACAATTAGTTTGGGGATCAAATATCCCAAAGCGGAAAAGACAGAAGGCCGCACTTACTGGCGTAGCGTTGGGTCCTCATACCTTACCCAGCGTGTCCTCGGGTCGTGGACAGGGGAGAGGCCTTCAGATACGGAGATAAGCTGTTAAGCAGACGCGCACCAAATGTGAGATGGTCGTGGAGAGTAGAGGAGAACCCTGGTGGCACAGGTGCTTTAGAAAATACTCAAAGAAGGGACCATCTTGGTGCTATCATTCTATCTCTGCCAGCGGTGAGATTCCAAAAGATATCCATGATTAAGTTAGTTTTCATAGCTTTACCTATAACACCACGTGCCACTGAATGTAAGATGCATAGATTAATAAGCCTTAGGAGCCATTTTGCAAAAATCTTGTTACAAGTAATAATGGGAAGAATGAGAAGAAGTCTAAGACCAGAGATAACTAAAACACAATTCAGCTTTGATCCTGAAAAGGGGACAGGAATTTTATATTCACCTTTTTTTAATGGAAAGCTGTATTGAATTATGGTAAAACCTGTATTTATGTTTCACAGATTTGTCAAAAGGTTTTCGATGAATTTAGACATGGTAGATGCAAAAGATGTAAGAATTATTAGAAATGTGTACTTGGACCAAAAGACTGTTGTATTGAGCGGGAGCCAAGCGAATATAAGCAGATTAGAAGAGGAGTAAGTCAAGGATATGATGTGTCAGCTGACCTCTTTAACATGTGCCGTGAAACGATCCTTAGAAATATAGAAGAACATCTAGGTCTCAAATTGAAAGGCAAAATAATTAATAGCCTTAGATATGCCGATGGCAAAGTTTTAGTCGCCGATTCAGATAAAAGACTTTCAATCTGTTCTAGATATTGTTGTAACAGAATGTAAAGGTAAATGGTTCTTGTGGAATGTGGATAAAATAGAATCCATGGTAAGATTTAAAAAGCAGTTAATCCTACTTGTAATCGTATGAGCAAAAGCAAAAAGATCAAACAAGCTCAACAGTTTATTTATCTTGGATATATAATTACATAACATAATACCAAATGTTCCCCACAAAAGGACAAAGCAGATTAACAAAAACTACACATAGTTTCAATTAAATGACCCCAATCCTGGGAAATAAAAAAAAATCTCAATGAATACAAAAATGAAAATTATGGAATACTGTGTATGCTCAACCCTTCTATATGGCTGTGAATGCAGGACAATCACGAACGACAGTGAAAATGAAATAAAAGCGACAGAAATGCGTTTTTTTTAAAGGAGACTGCTGAGGATTGTTTCGAAGGAAAAGAAATCAAAAGCGGCATCTTTTAAGAAAGGTGCCCACGTGGGCTACTCGCTGATTAAAAAAGCAAAAAACACAATCAAGAAAGGACAAATGTGAGGCAGTGTGATGGAATCAGGTTCTCGTCAATTTTTAGGCATGTAGAGTTATTGGTATGATCTTAAAGCTGGTTCGCTTGTCTTTATTTGGATGAAAAAAATCCATTTATCTTGAATACAAGTTGAGATATTTGCGAAAGAAGGAGGTGGGGGTCATCTATTTTCCGAGGTAAAAAAAGAGAAAAAATGACCGCCAAAGATTAGTTATTTCCTTAGCTTAAGAGTCCGCAGTAACTGAAAGTTTACATTATTTGTGCCTTTAATCAACGTTTTTCATACATATTCACACAGAAATAAGTTCTTTTATGGACATGAAAGGTGTTGAGCCAAAAAACAAAAATTTGATAAAAATTCACAAACCTGCAGAAAAATGCGAGTTTCTCCACTTTGATTATTTTTGACGAGAGCCCGATTCCACCACGCTGCCTCACAAATGCAGTTTCTTGGACTTTTGATTGATAGAGTAGGTCCATAAAGGTCTTGAACATCTAACTCTCACTGGCAAAATTGAAGGCAAACGAGGCAGGCGTAGACCCAGAGCAGCTTATGATTAATTGTATCTTTTTGGAAAGCATCAGAGTAAAAGAACGAATAGAGAATCATGTTGCAGATCTGGCACTTGCTGCTGCTTCTGCTGCTGCTGCTGTTGCTGCTGCTGCTTCTGCTGCTTCTGCTGCTGCTTCTGCTGCTGCTGCTGCTGCTGCTGCTGCTGCTGCTGCAGCTGCTGCTGCTGCTGATGATGATGATGATGCTGCTGCTGCTGCTGATTTACTGAAGAAGAATTAAAATAAAATTTATTTCACTTTAGCTTAGTGTATTTCTTGTCATGGCAGAGGATGTCCACAATATTGTGTCACCCAACCTGCAAGGGGAGAGAGGGAGAGAGAGAGAGAGAGAGAGAGAGAGAGAGAGAGAGAGAGAGAGAGAGCGAGAGAGAGAGAAAGAGAAAGAGAGCGAGAGAGAGAGAGAGAGAGAGAGAGAGAGAGAGAGAGAGAGAGAGAGAGAGAGAGAGGAGCTCAAGATTGTATGTTGCATTTTTCCGTCTCTCAAAATGTTTGTCATTTCAGGGCTCGCTGTGTCTGACCTATGCTCCCTGCTGACCATGATATGGCTAACCATCTGCTTCAACCCGCTCTTCTATCACAATGAGCTGCCCTTTGACCCCAGGGATATCATGCACGTCACGGCCGGCATGCCCCATATAATCTTTGTCAAAATCGCCACTTTTATCACCGCCTTCATCACTTTCGAACGATGTCTGTGTATCGCTCTCCCTCTGAAGGTGAAGACCATCATCACACCGAGAAGGACAAAAACAATTATTATCTCCATCTACATTGCCATGTCTCTTTTGATGATCCCCTACTTCCTTGGACACAGACTTGAGTGGGTTTTCGATTTCTCAAAAAATGTTACTATCCTAAAAACCACGTTCATGGCAGAGAGAGAAACGTTAGAAGCCCTTACATTTCTCATCCAGGGCGTATTTGCTACGACGTTTTCCTTCGTCTTCGTCATCTGCTGTACCATCATTCTTACCGTCTAACTCAACAGTAAAACAAAATGGCGACAGGCCACTGCAGCCAAGTCTGCTCGTCCAGCGGAAGGAGTTGGGGTCAAAGATCAAAAAGTTGTGAAAATGGTGACCTTCATCGCTGTCATTTTCATTGTGTGCACCCTTCCTTCAACTCTGCTGTTTCTCTACATGGTGATTGATCCAAGCTTCCGTATTGATCATCACGTCTATCAAAACATGTATCGCGACCTTTGGTCTTCAGCATACCTAATCGAAACTATCAACTCTAGTGTGAATATATTTGTTTATCTGAAAATGAGTTCGAAATATCGAGCAGTGTTTATGGAAACATTTTGGAAACATTTTCGAACAAGTAGGAAAAACAACTTTTGTTATGCTTAAGGAAAATGTCTTTTTATAAAGATCATTTCAAAGAAAAATGAATCATTATCTACAGAGGAAAATGTTGTCTTTTTGATATTGACTCCAAAAAAAATCTCAGTAATTTTAAGATATGATTAGAACTAAGTGTTTAATATTAAACTGATGGCACATGTGTATGGTACACACACACACACACACACATACACACACACACACGCTCTCTCTCTCTCTCCCTCTCTCTCTCTCTCTCTCTCTCTCTCTCTCTCTCTCTCTCTCTCTCTCTCTCCTCTCTCTCTCGCCAGATGGCGCATCTGCAGACGCATATTCTCTCCTTCACATTCTCTCTTCTAAATACATGAGCTGTAACATTACAAAGCAGGTTGTTTCAGCACGTGAGACATGTATTTACTAATGTCCTGTCTTGTTGTGCGTATGTGTGAGTGCGCCTAACCTTTGTAACATCCACTTCCCCTGTAAACGACCAAAACAAATTTCTCCCTGTGAGATGAATAAAGCGTGTCATTGGCATTGTTGATGCACTTCAATACACACGACGACACCCCCTTAAGATTCTTTGATGTCGCACAATGTTGCCAAGTCTGACTTTATAGGTTGATCTGTCCCCGTGGTTTTATGCACCCCGCATAATGTAGCAAAATTTGATTATTTTAACATAATTTCTTATTATTTTCCTTCATCAGTCTTTGTTAAAATTAACAGAATCACATAATTTCTCATTTTTGGGCTCAGTTTGCATAATATCAGAATTTTTCGGGCATAAAACGACGGGGACAGGTTGATTTTGAGAGACCATATCTCGGGCGGTTCTTTTCGTAGATGACAAGTTAATGTGTCTTAATTGTTTTAGTAACGTTTTACGCCTCTCGCAACGACATAAGGTCATAATATGAGCGACAAGGGGTGGGTGTCAACAGAGAAATCAAAACGGGGAATGAAGCTTACTCTGTTCACCGCTCTAGCCTGAACAGCACAAAGTCTGCCTCGACTATCCGTTTACTTCTACGGCTAAAACTGTCCACCGAAAGATCATGCGGAACGGGAACTAAAGAAATATTAAAAGCCTCAATGTAATAATAATAATATAAGGGAGGTAACTCTTTCTTCATATGTAGATTCATTAAACCGACAAGCTGTTGCCCTTACATAAAACAGGGTGGCATAATCATGTATTATGTAACGATAATTTAGTTATGAAATTAATTTTTTGCCCCTTTTTTGTGAATACTATGCTTTCTAAATAAACAAATCGGATCGGATCTTTAATCAGGAACTTATCCAAATAGTTCAAAATCTAACATACATCTAACACACACACACACACACACACACACACACACA
>NW_004797312.1:311731-312995 GCF_000002075.1 Aplysia californica | reverse complement strand
ATGCGACTGGATGAGGCCGGAGAAAGACATGAGCAACTTCATGAAGGTGATAGCTACGCTAGGTCGAGAGTGTCGCGAGTGGCCGGCAAGAACAATTAATGTGGAAATTGTGGCAATCCTAGAGGAAAATTGAGTGATGGGTGATGCTGTCGTCTTCACCGACGGATCAGTGAGGTGTGGCCAGAAATCTGGGTGGGCGTTCAGTGCTCGAGTTGACGGGAAGATAATTACAGAACAGTCTGGAGCTTACGAGTGCACTACGTCGAGCAGAGACATTTAATTTCGCATGCGGTGATGATTTTGCTTTTATAGGTTTTACTTAATGTCCAGGTCTGGCACCGGTAGCATAATGTTGGTATGAATATCGAGGTGATAAGCTGTCTCATGTGTCCATGGAGATGTTTGGGTGAGATAGGAGGGGAGCGAGCTGGTAGGTGACAGCGTTGGCTTTTTGGGTTCGCATTTCTATTTCTCTGTCTATGGAACCGTTTTCAGAAAAAGTGCTGCCAAGATTTAAACTCCTTCACCTGTTGCAGTTGTTTACTATTGACATGGATGTTCAGGGGACTATGGTTTCGGCTCACTTTCATAACTTCTGTTTTTTTATGTGTTTATTTTCATGTTAAATTTTTCGCAGCTGTTGTTCAGTTCGGTAGAGTGATTTAGGAGGCTTTGTTGGTTTGGGTAAATAAGACATAGGTCGTCTGCGAATAGAAGTTCATTTAGGCTATCTGTGCTTTGGTTTGCGTCTTGAGTTATTGTGTCATAAAAAAGCCAAAAGTCAAATTGGTGGGTGTGGATGTGAATATGGGCGTGGGTGTGGGAGTGGGTGTAAGCATTCATCTGTTGACACTTACTACCTACTAGATGGCCTTCCAGTAGAGTACAACAAGCCAACAGAAAAAGTCAAGGTATAATCGTAAACTGTTGACCCTGGCAAAGTGACTCCCTAACACCGTCCGAAAAACAGAACCGAGCTCCCATCTGTTGACTTGGGTCACCTGAAACCCTAACAGTACTAACACTGTCCGTAAAACGGAACCAAGATCCCATCTGTTGCATTGACTCGGGCCAACTGACACCCCCAACACCATCAAACACAAACCTTGGTCCATCGACATGACAGAGAGAACGCCGGAAGCTAGGACAATGCCTTGTGGGAAAAGACATCAGCACGCAGTGTGTGTTTAGTGTAGGCCTATAGACATTTTGGAATGAAATTGTGCGTGTGTGTTACATAACACAGCAGGGGAAGTGTGTTCAG
>NW_004797312.1:309698-311009 GCF_000002075.1 Aplysia californica | reverse complement strand
TCGCTCTCTCTCTCTCTCTCTCTCTCTCTCTCTCTCTCTCTCTCTCTCTCTCTCTCTCTCTCTCTCTCTCTCTCTCTCTCTCTTGATAAAACAAAATGTCTTCACAATGTTAGGTGTTTTAGCTTAGCAGGCTGGACTAGGTGTTGTTGTTGGTGTTGTTGTTGGTGGTGTTGTTGTTGTTGTTGTTGTTGTTGTCGTTGTTGTTGTTGACTTACTTCTTCATCTTCTTCTTCTTCTTCTTCTTCTTCTTCTTCTTCTTCTTCTTCTTCTTCTTCTTCTTCTTCTTCTTCTTCTTTTTCTTCTCCAAAAACCACTTATCGCTGCTTACACTCTCCCCTCCTTCCCCGGACTGAATGAGAGAGGGAGAGTGAGAGACGTCGTATCCCTCTCGGCCCAGGTTGCTCCTTACCGGTAAGGTCAAAGCACCATCATCATCATCATCATCATCATCATCATCATCATCATCATCATCATCATCATCATCATCATCACCATCATCAAGTCCTATATCTGTGACAGACATCTATGTATATTTAATATAGTGGTGTCCAAAAGAAACTTTAAAATGTAATCACCCAATCATCGTGTTAAAGGCCTGCACTATCTACTCATGCAGCACACCAATTTAAAGCAAAATACATTCTGCATCATTGGACCAGACACATTAATATTTAGTCTGTCTTGAGAGGTGCCCGATATATGGTCAGTCAAAATTGACCTTTAAGAATAAGGCTTTGCACAAGTGTGCGTAATCAAAGAAGCGTAAAGGTGTGTTCGCGTATATGCCTATCGTGGTGTAGCAACACTGGCGGAAGGGATGTGCATGACACATCAAATGAAACATACAAAAATATGAATTGTCTCTGTAATAAACAGCATTTTCTGCTGATATTTCCAAATAAATTGGAAAATAGAGCAGTTACAAATACCACGCAAACCCTTCTCAGCTTACCCAGTTCTAAGACATACCTTCTCGAACCTTCCTACAATAAACCACTCTTGTCTCTTGCCATTTTGTCTGGCTGAGTTGTTTGATTCCACGCCAGGTTTCTATATAATCCTGTTCCCGTCCCTTTGTTTGGTCTGCCCCTTCCTCTCTTGCCTTCTAGATTTGACCTCCAGTATTTTATGTTTCTTGAGTGGATCATGGAGTTTGATACGCCAAAATAGTTCAATTTCAGTTTCATTACGTTCTAAATCATGATCATGATCATCTCCAAGAGGCGGAAGAGGGGGTGGGGTGGGCGAGAGGTGTATGAGAACTAAGAGGGACAGGTTGGAAGTATAGGAAGGGGGAGGGAAAGGCGGGAG
>NW_004797312.1:305992-309025 GCF_000002075.1 Aplysia californica | reverse complement strand
GAGCAACCTCCTTCAAAATTAAACAGATCCTTAGAAGCATCAATCTATCACTGGAAACAAGAAAACAAATACTGAAAAGTACATCGAGCAAATCCTATTATACGGGTGCTAAGTATGGACAATCAATAGACGGCTGGAAAGAGCAACTGTGGTGACAGAGTTGTGGTTCATAAGACGCATGCTGCGTATCCCATGGACAGCTAGAAAAACAAATGAAGAAGTCTTGGTTGAAGTAAATTGCTGACGACAGTTTATGGCGAATACGTGAAAGCGACAGGCAAATTTCATTTGACACACAATGCGGACAGCAGCATTGGAGAATATTGTAACGACAGGCACGTTTAATGGAAAGAGAGGCAGAGGCATATAGAGGGAAAAGATACTGGACAAGCTGGCAACATGGCTGGAAACAGCAAGAACATCCGACACCATTGCTGCAACGCAAGACATAGTGAAGTGGAGGTCCATGATCGCCTACGCCAGTTGGCAAGGCACGGGATGATATGATACTCCAAAGAGAGGCACACATTAATGCTTATTCTGACAATAGCCTTATGCTAGATAGCAAAAAACTTCTTTTATATCTTTCTTGCTTTGTTTTTAGAGCTACAGCTGCGTGATCTTACAATTTGCGTGAAAAGGTGGTGTGATGGGTCGTTTATAATGCTTTTTATCTTTTTTATACTTGTGGTGTTATACATTTCATCAATTCTAGTAAAATCATACCCAGAGATCTTGCTGGCTTTCTTAATGGTTCTGTCAAATTTTTCTTTATCTGTCACCCTACAATTCCCAGATCAGCAGCAAACAAAAAATAATAGCACGCTTTCAATCATAGAATAGTATATAAGTCACATTATCTTAATATCGACTCAAAAACCTCTTAATTTCCATAAAAAGGAATATTCTTTGATGCACTTTTTTATGCACAAGTGCAGAGCGGGGATGCCAGTCAAGCGTGTCATTCCAGGGTATTATTTGTAAGAGCTTACCACCTCCACTTCCTAATCTTTAATAAATAGTGGTTGCAATTGGTTGTTGTTGTTTTTTACCTCCACCTCCTCATCTTTAATAAATAGTGGTTGTAATTGGGTTTTCTTTTAACTCTCAAGTTCATTATTAATCCCTTTCGTTTTTTTACGTTTAGTAAAACAAAGTGATTATCACACCAATGTGTAAATATATTTACAATATCCCTGTATTCATTTTCATTTGTTATTATAAGGCCTTGTAGAGTGGAATCATCCGCAAATTTTTATTACTTTGATGTTTTTTAAAATCTAAAGTACAGTCGTTGGTGTAGAGCGTAAACAAGACATGGGAGATTACACAACCTTGGGGAGTTGTAGCCTATTCGACCCCGCTTAGCCCTGACAGGCAGGGTCTGAAGCCATTCTCCTAAATGACCTTAACCTTTGTCGATGGCAACGTAAAACACCTGCATCTGAAAAATAGCGTCGATGGGGTTGTTCAAACAGTTATATTTTAAAAAAAGAATGTGTCTGTGGGGGGGGGAAATCACCTACATTTTTTTCAAAAGGGTCTATTGTGGTAGAAGAGGTCCTTTCATATTTGTGAAGTAGGGCAGCAAACAAAACCCTGCTCAGAACTCACACTGGACGCCACGTGCTCGTGTACAGACTGTCAAGACACTCCTGTGTACCGACATCAATCAGCAACACTCGCCCACTCACTCTCGGCCGGCCATGAAAAGAAGCACTCACGACCAGCCTGGAGGACTGAGGTATTGACGTCTTGTTGCTCACACTCGAAGTGTGTCACGACGCGGTGGAATCAGGCGCTCGTCAATTCTGGGGCATGTGGAGCCGTTGGTATCTTCTTTTTCTTTCTTTTCTTTCCTTTTTTTTTTTGGTAAGTTTTTAACGGCGCTCGCAACTGCATAAGGTCACTTGAGTGCGTGTGACACACCAAACATTTTAAGTTGGTTGGAAGTTTTGAATTTTGCCCGGGTGGCCGCCGGAGCCTACTCTTATCGATTTTGGACCACCAAAGATCTTTAACGTGCTCAACTTGTACACGGCAAATCCGAGGTTTTTCGCCCTTGTCCGAGAAGGCTAGGTGTAGATCTTTCCTACCAGAAGATCAGGGGTGTGGCTGAAAGACTGTGGCTGAAAGACAGCAGTAACACGAAGCCAAGGAACAGCAGTAGAAAGGCTGCAGAAAGAATCAGGAGCCCAGTGGAGGGGGCAAAGGAGGTGAGGGGGTGGGGGAAAAAGTGGCGACAAAAGCTTTGTATCTTCTCAAAGCCTGTCCATTGGCGTTGCTTTCGATGAAAAAAAAATCTACATATCTTGGATACAAGTCGAGATATTGGCAATTGAAGGAGGTGGGGGATCACCTGATTTCAGAGGTAAGATTAGCGAAAAAATGGCTGTCAAAGCCTAGTTATTTCCTCAGCTTGAAAGTCAGTGGAAACCGAAATTGTTAATCTTTTATGCCTTTATTCAGCGTTTTTCAGCAAAATCCTCACAGAAATATGTTCTTTAATGGGTATAAAAGGTGCCGGGCCCAAAAAACAAAAATTCTATAAAAATTTCCAAACATGCGGAAAAATACCAGTTTCTCAACTTTCAACATTTTAACGAGCGCCTGATTTCACCAAGCTGCCCCACCTACATGGACTTCTTGCTGCTGTTGTCAGACTCCGACATACGCCATTTTGAAATTTTGACGTGTGACGTGGGCTCCCACTGACCAGTCGCCCTGGCCCCCGCAAGCAGGGCAGCCTTAAATGACCAGCGGGCGCCTGGGATGACATCAGTTGAGAGAGTTGACCGCTTGGATATGGCACGGTCTCTCAGCTTGTGGCGTTGCAGGGGTGTTGTGTCTGGCTTTTGTGGCGTCTCGTGGACGAGGGCGCTGGTGATGTGTCTGCTGATGGGCTTCTGTGCGGGCAGTAAGAATGTGGTCGGTGAGTCTATGATGGTGTTGTTGTTGTTTGTGGTGGTGGTGGTGGTGGTGGTGTTGTTGTTTGTGGTGGTGGTGGTGGTGGTGTTTGTGGTGGTGGTGGTG
>NW_004797312.1:301480-304647 GCF_000002075.1 Aplysia californica | reverse complement strand
AGACGCCACATCTTAAAATCTTAAAAATTAATCGAAATGCCTGTACTTAACAACAAAGTATTATGCATATAATTTATGAAATATCTATGTATATGTATAAACATTTGTATGGAAAAAAATAGTCTCGCAATGAGGTTGGAAATGCGTTCACTAAAAATGTACATGCAATAGAAATTCAGAAACAGTTGCAACAAAATTGAAACGTGAGTAACTAGATATTGTATTTTTAGTTTTGTTGTTATTGTTATTGTTGTTGTTATTGTTGTTGTTATTGTTCCAGTTATTGTTATTGTTATTGTTATTATTCTCACCATGAGGCTGTCATTTTTGCTCTAATTATTATGTTTATTATTTCTATATCAGCATTAATAGTTTTGGGGGGGGGGGTTTACGTACTCTCAGAGATTAGCGTGTAAACCAAGGCTTGTTGAAAAGAGTATTTTGTGTCTTGTCGTTCATAAAGAAAACGGACTGGAAACGGAAAAGGACAAAGAATAAGAAATAGCACTTGAAATATTTGTGGAATCAAAGACAAAGAACAAAAAACCCTGGATATTGTGTTTATAGACTTGGAAAAAGACTCACTTACTGGCTCCGCGTGTCATCCAGAGAGGGACAAGGATGTGTGTTATCCCCGAGACTTTTCATCACAATATGATATATAAAAAAGTAAATTTGTTCCCTCATCCGATCCGGACTTTGGGGATTGCCTTGTTAGTGAGACAATTTCCTGGGCCTTCGACATATTGTGGTAGGGTGGCTAGTTCCTTTCCACGCCGCCTGTACTTCTCCAACTCGAAGTCAGGTACCCATTACCGCAGGGTAGGCAAGAGGAGGTGAAAAAAATTCGTGCCCGAAGCGAGGCTCGAAATGGACTTTCCGCTTCGGAGACGAGCGCACTAACCGCTTCGCCACTGCACCCTCGTTCATCATATACATGGAAAAAATTGTGAAAGAAGCAAACCCAACCCGAAAGACCTGAATGAGATGCTGTTTGCGGACGACCAAAGCCTGGCATATGAGGAAGAAGAGCAACTACGAAAGCACACAGACAGGCTGCATACACAGTCAGTGTGAAAGGTTCAACTTGAAGATCAACAAAAGCAATACGGAGACGATGAAAATCAGCTGAACAGATAGGAACATCACCATCGACGGAAATCCGCTGAAACAAGTCAGCAAGTTTAAGTATCTTGGTAGCATCTTTTCGGAAGACGGACATCTCAACAGAGAAATTGAGACGAGAGTACAGACGGCTAACAGCGTCAGCTACCAGCTTGCCCCGCTCCTCAAAAATCCTAACATCCCCATTGAGACCAAAGCCACACTCATTGACTCTATCTTCATCACCACCTTGACCTACTAATGCCAGACATGGACCCTGACCAAAAGTCTGGAACGTAAGATAACCACCTGCGAGATGAGATGTCTAAGGAGAGCCGTCAACAAAACCAGATGGGACATGATTAGAAACAACAGGAACAGAGAAATGATGGGAACAATACCTGTCCTTCACTGCGTTCAGAGGCAAACAATCAGGTGTTTTGGACATCTCACACGTATAGCACCTCAACAGCTTGCCAGTAAAGCGTACTACAACAGAATATCAGGGTACATTTAAAGGAAGAGGAAAACCAAGAAAACACTGGATCAAGGGTGTGAAGGATACCCTGAAAACATACAATATCCCACCCAGCCAGGCCATCAAACTTGCTAGAGACAAAAAGCTCTTTCACCCCTCGAGGCCCTAGAGGTACAAGCGGATGGATAAAGAAAGAAAGAAGAAGATTAAAATCCGAATAAACTTGCGTTGAATAGAGCAGATAGAACATTTGGTTTCTGAACTCATCGTCTTGGTATCTCAATGCGGCCAAAAACGTTGTATAGAACTTTGTCATTCTTCACCTTCACCTTCGCCTATCCCGTAGACTGGATATCCGTCGGGGCGCTTTTGAAGATTTGGCCACCAGCTTCCTCCACTCCTTCCGGTCTTTAGCTTTTCTGAGCGAGTCTTTGAGTTCCAGGCCTGTCCATTCCTTGATGTTGCCCTCCCAACTCTTCTTCGGTCTGCCTCTGCTCCTTTTTCTCTGGGCGCTGCTTTGCAGGATCATCTTGGCAAGGCCGGATGAACGGGTGATGTGTCCATTCCATTGCAGTGTGCGTTTCCTGACCAGAGTGAGAAGGTCAGCACAAGCTCCAATTTCATTTTTGATCCGTAGTTTGACTTCATCATTTGTGATGTGATCTTTGTATAAGATACCTTGGATTTTTCGGAAGCATCTCATTTCAACAGCTTTGATCCTTCTTTCACGGTCTGCATTCAAGGTCCAGATTCACATGCATACAAAAATACTGACATGACCACGGAATGCATCAGTCTGATCTTTGATCTGAGGGTGATATTTCTCTGGTTCCAGATGGTTTTCAACTATATCATTGCTGCTGAAGTTTGCGCTATGCTGGAGAGTATTTCTGGTTTTGATCCTTCGTCTGCCACTATTGCACCCAGGTATTTGAAGCTGCGTACGGTCTCAGGCCTCTGATTGTTGACCTGGATGTCCACTGTGATGTTCTTGTTGTTGTTAGACATCAGTTTGATCTTCTCAGCAATGATTTCCATGCTGTAGGCTGTGGAGGTCTTTTCAAGACGGTCTACTAAGCAGACTAGTTCTTGCTCTTGTCCCGTAAGGCCGTCTATGTCGTCTGCAAAACATAAATTAGTAATTGCTCTGTCCAATACTGACTGTTCCTTGGTGATCGTCTAGTGCATCTGTCATGGTTCTCATTCTAGGGAAGCGTAATGTGTGCTTGTCCTCCACCTCTCCCCCAACTCCCCTCAAAAAGCGGACCAGACAGAAGACTCAACCTTGGTAACATTAATGTGTTCTTGTCCCCCCCCTCCTTTAACCTCCCATTTTCCCCCTCTCCCCCCTCCCCCACCCCACCCACCCAAAGCATAGTGCCAGAGAGAAGACTCCACTTTGGTGACCCTAATGCGTTCTTGTTCTCACCTACCCCCTCCTTTAACCACCCCTTCCTCCTCTCCCCTTCCTCTACCCTCCCTCTCACCTCCCTCTCCCCTCCCTCTCACCTCCTTTTCCCCTCCCTCTCCCCTCCCCTCCTTTAACCACCCCTTCCCCCTCTCCCCTTCCTCTCTCCTCCCTCTC
>NW_004797312.1:298510-299749 GCF_000002075.1 Aplysia californica | reverse complement strand
GTGATGATGATGATGATGATGATGATGATGATGATGATGATGGTGATGATGATGATGATGATGATGGTGATGATGGTGATGATGATTTTTACATTATTCTGGTTTGAGCTATGAGTATGAGCAATCCTCTAAAAACCACAACACGAACTAGGGAAGCACTGCCGTAGTTGCTGTGATAAAAACGTGCCTTATCTTGTTTGGACTTGAGCATGAGATGTCTCTATAAGGTTATAGCTTCGGTGCACTATGTTGATTCTCTCCAATACAAGCACAGACACACCTAAATCGATAAGGAATAAGAGAAGGCTTCGGCTGCCACCAAGGCAAAATTAAAAGTGTCCTACCAACTGAAAATGTTTAATGTGTCTCGCGTGCTCATATGGCATTATGCTGTTGCAGTCGCCGTAAAACATTTACCAAATAAAACCAAACAACAACAACAACAACAACAACAACAACAACAACAACAGCAACAACATCAAAACAAAAAACAAAACCCCAAACAAACACACCTTTAACTCTTTCGGTGCGCGAGGGATTTCACACAGTTATAAGCACTTAACAGCGGATGATGTTACCTTAAAACAAAGATAATTCTGTCAATTATTGATGAATTTGTTCGTGTTAGATTGTTCTTGGGGCTGAGGAAATCGGTACCCCTAAAACTCCACTTAAAGTGGCGATTCGCTGAAACGCGGAGCCAAAAAAACAACCAAGACAATTAAAAAAGACACACAAAAAAGACACACATGTGACGATCCGGAATCAAAGAGTTAAATATCTTCGATTTCACAAAATTTAACGGGGCTAGTTTGTTTTTCAAGGTTGATTTTCAGAGACTGAATCTCGGGCAACTCCTGACGTAGATTCAGATGTAATATTAATATGTCAAATGACACAGAGTTTATTTAATTAATACTTTCAAATTTATATGCTGCAAGAGTGGAGTGCACAAGCCTCTATCATGATCGTTGGGTGAGTAATTTTAAAGTTTCTTTTGGACGCCATTATGTTGTATGTAACTCCCCCCCCTCTCTCTCTCTCCGCAAGCTGCGCACACCTATAAGTGAAAGTGAAGCTTAAAAAGTGGCAAACTTCTTCTCAGCTAGAAGTAGTAGAAGGTCCTAGTAGAAGCAACAAGTCGTTTTAATCTTTATTAATTTTGTTTCTCTTTAACATCTCTTCCTCAAAGGCACTGGCCGTTGTCAGATATTGGCAGATGAACTACTATCTTCCTCC
>NW_004797312.1:295394-298410 GCF_000002075.1 Aplysia californica | reverse complement strand
TTAACGTGTTCTTATTCACAGTAGAATTGTGAATGGGCTGATTTATCAATGTCATGCTCATACTGTCTCGGAACAACATAGGGGGAACTGCAGCTTTTTATTTCCTCATCCTTAATGTCGTCATTTTCCTCTACTTCGTATGCACAGTAGAACTGTAAATGGAGGGAAAGTCACTCACTTAAAGATCTAACATCCCCCCCCCCCTCAAACCAGGGCAGTGCTACAAACTGAGGTGTCTTTAGGCCATACCCAATGAGGGGATATTAATATGTTCTATATACAGTAGAATTGTAGATGGCTAATTTATCAATGTCATGCTCACACTGTGCCAGAACAACATAGGGGGAACTGCTGCTTTTTCTTTCCTCATCCTCACTATCGTAATTTTCTCCTCTACCTCTTATGAATAGTAGAATTGCAAACGGGCTGACTTAGCAATGTCATGCTCATAATGTGCAGGAACAAAATAGGGGGAACTGCAGGTTTTTTTATTCCTCATCCTTACTATCATCATTTTCCTCTACTTCTTTTGTATGTTTGTCACTCTCTTGTGAACAGCTATTTCCGCGGTGTCTTGATAGTCGAAGCAGACTTTGTGCTGTTGAGGCAAGAGAGGTGAGCAGAGTAAGCCTGATTCCCCGCTTGGACTTCTCTATTGACATCCACCCCTTAGCGCTCATATGAACTTATGCTGTTTCGAGCGCCGTAAAACCTTACTAAAAACAAACTTACATTTACTGCTCCATCGTGGGGAAATCAGCCGCTTGTCACAATAATGAAATCCGAGAAACCGACATGTTTTAGCCTGTTGGGCATTTTGCTCTGCATGCCTTCCTTTGGTCTCGACACATTTATTAACGCGTCGTTCGAAATGCTCAGTGGCGTCCAATCACAAGGAGACCCGTTAAACCATGAGTAGTTAAAGCCACATACACTGTACATATTCAGTATGAAGTGGCTTTTAGAGACAATAAGGAGTGTGCTGCCCAATAGACAGCAATTTTGGAATCAACATATCCCGCAGGGTGAAAATTGGCTTTTCTCTAAATCAAATGTCATCGAGGAAATGATTCCGCATTTCAAGACAATCGAGGAGTCATGAACACATTATCATGGTTTGATCCATGTTTTCTCGGAGAAGCGAAGATGAAAATGGTACGGTCGTAAATTAAGATTTGCCATGATAATGTAGACTTTTGAGCTGTAAGAAAGTCCGAGCTGCAGATCTTCTACGGACAGACGTCTCTTGGGACTCGGCTACTGAAATCTGCACCTTAGCGACTTTTAAAGGGCTGCGCATGGTGCGTGTACAACCTGAAGTGGTCATTTTTTGTTGCTGAAACTTTTAGTTTTGATTCGCTATAGATCCAAACTGACGGAACTTATTCTCTGCTCACGACAAGAAAGGTCTTGAGGGCACCTAAGCATTCTTTCACTGCCGTGCGCAATGTTAGGAATGGTGAGTTTGTGGAGAGGTAATGTTCAATACAAAAAACTCCCTGATCTTTACTAAACTTAATCGTGATCTTAGGAGACTAGTAAATTTTGAGAAGAAGTATTATTATGTAGACTACTGTTGACTAGTTAGACTGCTGTGGCTTGCAATATGGCGCGATTGTTGCGACTTTTAGGGGTAGGCCTAATGTAAACTGGTCCGTTATGCTACGAAAATTGTGACAAGGTTGAAAACAGTTTGTCTTTTTAATGCCCCATATAGAGCAAAACCATTCAATGGACTTATCTAAAATGAATATCAGACAAATTCCTTTTGGCTTTCAAATATTATGTTCCAATCTGAACAGCAAAACTTCAGTATGGAAGAAGATATTTACAAAACACGTTGTTCAGGTGTTTTTTTGGATCACCCTGGGTTTGCAATTTATCAATTTAGTTTTATTTGTAATATTTTTACTATTATTATTGCTGGTGTTCTTGTTGCTGTTGTTGTTGCTATTGGTGGTGTTGTTGTTGATGTTGTTGTTCATGTTGTTAATGCTGTTGTTGATTATGTTGTTGATGATAATGATGATGTCGGTGTTGATGATGTTGTTCATGTTGTTGATAACGTTGTTGCTGTTGCTGTTGATGTTGTTGTTGTTGTTGTTGTTGTTATTATTGATGTTGTTTTTGTTGTTGATGATGATGATGTTGTTGATAAAGATGATAATGGTGTTGTTGTTGTCAATGATGGTGATGATGATGTTGCTGATGATGTTGTTTTTTGATGATATTGTTGTTGCTGATGTTGTTGATAAAGATGATGATGTTGTTGTTGCTGATGTTGTTGATAAAAATGATGATGTTGTTGTTGCTGATGTTGCAGACCCAGCCATGTGCTCCCCCACCCCCTGTAAGAACGGTGGCTCCTGCGTGGCGGTCACTTACAACGACTTCCAGTGTAACTGTGTTTCTGGCTACATCGGAGAGCTGTGCGAGCTGGTCAGTGGCCTTAGCTTGTTTTGTTGGAGTAGAGGGTTTTACGGCGCTCGCAACTGCATAAGGTCATACGAGCGCAAAGGGGTGGATGTCAACAGGGAAGTCCTAACAGGGAATCAGGCTTACTCTGCTCACCTCTCTAGCCTCAACAGCACAAAGTCTGCTTCGACTATCAAGACACCCCGGAAATAGCGGATCTCAAGAGTGTGACGTGGGTGGTTGGTGGGTGCTCTGGTGTGGTGTGCTTATTCTTTCCTATCTAACATCTATCGTCCTTATTTCCCCTTCTACTTTGTTATGTTTGTTACTCTATTGTAACACTTCTAATCTTCTGGCGTTCATATGATCTTATGCAGTTGAGAACGCCTTAAAACCTCTACTATAACTGACTAAAAGAGTGTGACAAACATACAAAAGAAGTTGAGGAAAAAATGAAGACAGTAAGGGTGAGGAAAGAAAAAGCAGCAGTTCCCTGTTGCAGTTCGGGCACAGTTAAGAGCATGACATTGATGAGTCAGCCCATTTACAATTGCAATTCTACTGTGCATAAGGACTCGAGATGCTAATGCCCTCCCGCCCC
>NW_004797312.1:290249-293584 GCF_000002075.1 Aplysia californica | reverse complement strand
AAAGTTAACGTACAGGGTAGACTTTCACTCCGTGGACTGCTCTACCATTATTCTCAAAGTCAAAGTTGCAATCTGATCTGTACATGATCTGTTTTTACGAAATCCTGCCTGCTCCTCTCTTAGTTTTTCATCCACGGCTTCTTTCAGTCTTTCCAGTATGGCACGACTTAAAATCTTTCCAGGAATGGACAGGAGCATGATTCCTCTCTAGTTTTTACACTCATGCAGGTCTCCTTTTTTTGGGTAGTTTCACAAGCAATCCCTCTCTCCAATGCTGTTGAAAATTTTCGCTGTCCCATATCCTGCCAACAATTCCATGAAGAATCCCTGCCGCAGTGTCGATATCTGCCTTGAGAACTACTGGGGGAATTCCATCTGGGCCGGCCGCCTTGCCTGCTTTCTGGTGTCTTATCGCCTCCTTGATCTCCTCTAAACTGGGCTTTTCTTCTCTTACCCCCAGATCAATCTCTGCTGGTGGAATGTCGAACTGTTTTTCTTTACTTGGTCGGTTCAGTAGCTCCTTGAAATGCTTCTTCCAGCGCTCTTTCTGTTTGTCTGGATTCGTGAGAAGCTTTCCCTCTTTATCCTTCACTGGCACATCTGCGTTCCCGTATCTGGCTGCAAGTTTTTTGGTGGTTTCATACAGTCTGTCGCTCTCTTGTGAACTGCTATTTCCGGGGTGCCTTGATAGTCGAAGCAGACTTTGTGCCTCCCTCGCCTCCTTTGCTCCCTCATCTGGGCTCCTGACTCTTTCTGCAGCCTTTCTACTGCTACTCCTTGGCTCCTCCTTACTGCTGTCTTTCTGCCACACCCCTGATCTTCTGGTAGGAAAGATATACACCTAGCCTTCTCTGACAAGGGCGAAAAATCTCGGAGGGCCGGTGTGCAAGTTGCGCACGTTAAAGATCCCTTGGTGGTCTAAAATCGATAAGAGTAGGCTTCGGCCGCCACCCGGGCAAAATTCAAAATTTCCTACCAACGAAAAAGTATTAGGTGTGTCCCGCGCGCTCATATGACCTTATGCAGTTGCGAGCGCCGTAAAACCCTATACTAAACAAACAAACAAACAGGAGGGGGAAATAAAAGCATATATTTGAAAGGAAAGAAGGAGCAAACCACACAAGAGCATCCGCCAACAGCCCACCAAGTGATTATTACTGTGTGTGTGTGTGTGTGTGTGTGTGTGTGTGTGTGTGTGTGTGTGTGTGTGTGTGTGTGTGTGTGTATGTGTGTGTGTGCGTGTTTGTGTGTATTTATTGGTGTTTACCCACACTCAGGGTCGGGGGCTCTCGTACTCTAGAAATTACGGTGTTCGCCTCTCCTTCAATAAGCCCCGGGTTCGAAACCTGACAGCGACAGAACATTTTCTTGTCTAAAATGTTCTCCTTTCACCTCCTTTCCTGCTCTCCAATTATGTCTTATCGTCTCCACTCATGCTCCCTCCCATCCCCTTCCCCTTTGCCCCCTCTGGGCTCCTGACTCTCTCTGTAGTCTTTCTACAGCTTCTCTGGTTCTTTCTTACTGTTGTCTTTCAGCCACACCCCTGATCTTATGGTAGTAAGATCTGCACATAGCCTTCTAATTTTCAAGTAAGGGTGAAAAATCTCGGAGTTCCCGTACGCAAGTTGCGCACGTTAAAGATCCCTTGGTGGTCCTAAAATCGATAACGGTTGTCCTTGGCTGCCATCTGGGCAAAATTCAAAATTCCTATCAAACTGCAAATGTTAATGTTTATTGCACTCATATGACCTTATGCAGTTGCAAAAGTCGTAAAACACTTACCAAAACGACAAAACAAAAACCCATCTAAGCATACACATACACAGATGCACATAAACACATACACATTCGCATACACATAAATACAAACACTCGTACACACCAAACACACATATTCAAACTTGTATGAGCCCAAGCTAGCAAACACAGGTATTTCTTGTTTCACCCTCTTTCTGTCTGTCTGTCTTCCTGCCTGCCTGCCTGCCTGCCTGTCTGTTTGTCTGTCTGTTTGTCAGTCTGTCTCATACACAGGAAGACAAACACCAACATGAAGGCATAACCATACACACGCACACACACACGCACACACACACACACGCCCGCGGATGCCCACAAGGGCACTCTCATACACTCTCATACACATACACACCCATGCACAAGCACACCCATACACACTCATACACATACACACATTCAGAGTCACGCTGAGGGCTCTTGTGGTCTAGAGGTACAGTTTTCGCCTCTCATTCAATAGGACAGCGACTTAAATTTTCTTTTCTAAAAAGTGTTTCTCCATTCACCTCCTTTCTCGCTCTCTAACATTGTCCCTTCGTCTGCTTTTGTCCCCACTTTCTGCCCCCGCTCCCTTACCCACTTTGCCCCTTCCTCTGAGCTCCTGAGTCTTTCTGCAACCTTTCTACTGCTACTCCTTGGCTCCTCCACATCCCTGATCTTCGAGTAGGTAAGATCTAACACCTAGCCTCAGATAAGAGCGAAAAATTCTCGGAGGCCCTATGTACAAGTTGTGCACCTTAAAGATCCCTTGGCGGTCCTAAAATCGATAAGAGTAGGCATCGGCCGCCATCCGGGTAAAATTTATTTTAATTTCTACCAAAGTGACGCTGCTTCTTAATGTGTCCCGCGGGCTCATATGACCTTATGCAGTTGCGAGGGCCGTGAAACACTTATAACAAAAACAAAACAAAAACCAAAACAAAAACCAAAACAAAACAAAAACAAAAACAAAAAACAAAAAACAAAACAAAACAAAAACAATCCCAGCGACAATAAAAGCAGAAACCAAAACAAAAGAGCCCCCCCCACAAACACACTCGCACAATGATTTGGTTAATTAAGCACCCACCTGCATGCGTTGTTGTCGCCATAAAGGCAGAGCACAGCGCCAGGATTGTCCAGGCCCACATGACCAGACTGTTTCACGGAGACTGGAAAAAAGTGACAAGATTTAAACCCCCGTTTCAACCACTTTTGATTTGCTTAAAAATGTGTCCCCTTTCCAAAATAATTTAGTGAAAGAACACCAAAATAAGGCTATAAAAAATAATCTAAGAATTTATTGCTTGTCTTCGCAAAACCTGGGAGCTCGGAGGTACGGTGTCTGTACATGTAGTCTAGTTAAGTGGTTAGGCCACCGGACTCATAATCGTGAGGTTGCGGGTTCAGAGGTTCGAGCCACAGGTCCGACGTTGTGTCCTTGGGAAAGACGCTTTACACGAATTTTCCTCAATTCACGCCTGTGTGAATGGTCACCTGGCCATAGACAGCGAAAGAGCTTGTCAGTATATTATGTGTTAGCATCCTCCAAACGACAGGGG
>NW_004797312.1:288956-290149 GCF_000002075.1 Aplysia californica | reverse complement strand
GCCTTGTACGACATGCGCGGTACGGATACAGTGGTCCTATTCTTTGCTCCCCTGTCTCTTGGACAGGGCCCCGAGAACCACACGGGTGATTTTCTATATTATACTTTTTAAAATATCTCCACAAAATTTGTCATCAAATCTTCACGAAATTTTCACAGAAAGACGTTGTATATCTCTCAACCCAGATCGGCTCGGACAGACACAGTTAGGAACTGCCGACTCCTGAATGAGTCAGACTGTGTCAGTCGGGGGAAGCGGGCACGGGAGGGGGATTGGTGGGGGACGGGGAGGGGAGGGTGGCATGAAATGACAGTTACAATTTACTTTTTACTTTTACTCTTTCATCCTCTGTTGCCGTTAAGCGTCAAGGGGAGATGCTGTTTTCTATGGTAAGCCAGCTCCACAGCTCTTTCAGTTGTGATATCATGTTTTCTCAAGGTTTCCTTGACACCCTCGATCCATCTTTTTGCGTGGCCCTCCTCTTCTTTTATAGCCTGAGTGCTTGGTGTTGTAGGCTCTCGAGGCTGGCTGGCTGGCAAGGTGACATACGTAACAGGTGGCCAAACCATTTTATTCTCGGTCTTTCTATGTTAACCCTATCCGTACGTCGTGTTTTACTATCGTACCCATACAACGTGGGGAACTCTGTGCCACCCCTTTCCAAAGACGAAATTTGTGAGGCATGCTGACAAAATGAGTTACTTTCCACCATCCACAAATGAAGATATTGGCAAAAAATCGACCCTGGGGTCAAATTTGTAGATTTCTGTTTGTGCCATATTCTTTAAATATTTCTGGCTTTTTATTATTTCTAACGTCTTCTAAGCTGTAAAAACTTCAAGAATAAGCGTGATGTGTCTGTTTCAATAAGACTTAGTTCCGAGAAACAGCTCATTTTGTCAGCACTCTTCACATTTACTCGTTAATCCGATCCGTACCCTTTGCATAGCAGTCTGTCAAAATGGTTTTCTCGAGAAATACAGAAAGTTTCAAAGAGATATTCGCACTAGAAGTATTCTAAAATGTGAAGAATACAACCCCAGGGGTACAAAATGACCCCAGGGCGCACGGATAGGGTTAAGCAGGCAGGATTCAGTGTCGATAGCTGCTCTTACTTCTTCATTTCTAAAGTCACAATAACATAACATAACACAAACTGTGCTATCTTCCTCCCTCCCCCACCCCCCTGATCT
>NW_004797312.1:284784-288762 GCF_000002075.1 Aplysia californica | reverse complement strand
TATAATAATAATGATAATAATAATAATAATAATAATAATAATAATAATAATAATAGTAATAATAGTAATAATAATAATAATAATAATAATAATAATAATAATAATAATAATAATAATAATAACGATCCTATTGTAAACAAACGTTGTTGAGAGATCTTCTCACTAAAATGAATCAAGGCTCAGTAAATCACTTTGAAAGTACATGCGTTAATTCTCGATGATCTGCTTCAAAACAAAGATTTTCAGTACAGGATTTATAACTCCCAGTTAAGACAATAAAAAAAATAATAATACAATGCTGGAAGTGACATCTGTATTATTAGACACTTGATACCATTTCAGACTGTAGCTTTCCTTGTACAGTATTAGAAGCTATGTTTGAGTAGGAGTGAAAATGGCTTTGAAAGAACTGACTTGTCCGACAAGAAAACAGAACACTTCTAATTTGCGTCAGTTGCGACACAAAAATTGCGTGTGAATTTTGAGTAGACTTTAAAAACGAATTTTAAACATGTAGACCATCTTGCACTAAACTGTCTTTAATCTTGTCTTGACATTACGCTACCTCAGAATTACAAAGTTCTATCTGCTCAGTGTCTAATTCTGAGAAATTGACGTCGAAGATTTCGAGTTTCACAACATGTCAAGCTTTAGTTAGTTATAGTAGAGATTTTACGGCGCTCGCAACTGCATAAGGTCATATGAGAGCCAGAAGATTAGAGGTGTTACAAGAGAGTAACAAACATAAAAAAGAAAAAAGGGAGACAAGGACGATATATGTTTTATAGGAAAGAAGAAGCAAACCACACCAGAGCACCCGCCAACTCCCCACTGTCAAGCTTTGTCGAATGCAATTCTTTGAATATCCTCATAACGACTCCGAGTAATCTTACGATGCTTTTCATAGAACAGCTAGAACATTTAATTTCTGACCTCACGGGCTTAGTAAAAGTAACTCAAAACGGCCAGAAATGTCAAATAAAACTTTGTAATTCTGAGATAGCGATTAGTTTGGTTCAGTCAGAAAAATGTCTTGTGTCTCCGAACAAAACGAAACATACTCGCCCAAAATAAAATCTTCTCCTGCAAGGTCCCGAATACTTCCAAAAACACTTCCCCGAAACGTTCAAATGCAACTGACCAGTCACAGCTCCAGCCAAATTGACACAATGTTGTGATGACCTTCTTGCGTGATCTCTGATAATATATATCTGGCAAGAGCTGAATGTCCAGCCAAATTGACACAATGTTGTGATGACCTTCTTGCGTGATCTCTGATAATATATATCTGGCAAGAGCTGAGTGTCCAGCCAATGATAAGAGAGAACCGGAAAAGATGTGGTCAGTTTTAGATCTTCATGATGTAATAATCACGCTTTGACCTTATTTGTCATTTCATTCGTGATAGTAAAGTTTCAGAATCTCATTAGTTTAAGAGACTAGCTGCTTTGACCCTGCCTGTCAGGACAAGCCCAGGCTGAGTGGGATACATGTCTCAGCGAACTAACACTTTATCAAGAAACTCCCTGCCTGGGAATGGAACCCATATCTTCTGCCCAATGTATATTTGTGAAGCAACGTAGTGAAATCAGGCGCACCTCAAAATAATGTAATCAAGGAAACCGGCATTTTTCTGGCTGTGGAACTTTTTGGCTCAGCACCTTCTAACATTTCTGTTTAGATTTGTTTTACTCAAAAGCGCGCAGGACACATCAAACATTTCAGTTGGTCAGAAATTTTGAATTTTGCCCGGGTGGCGGCCGAAGCCTACTCTGATCGATTTTGGACCACCAAGGGATTTTTAACGTTCGCAACTTGCAAACGGGACTTCCGAGATTTCTCGCCCTCGTCCGAGAAGGCTAGGTGTAGATATTTCCTATCATAAGATCAGGGGTGTGGCTGAAAGATTGCAGTAAGAAGGAGCCATGGAGTAGTAGCAGAAAGGCTGCAGAAAGAGTCTGGGGCCCCAGAGTAGGGGGCAAAGAAGGTGATTGGGTGGGAGCAGAAAGTGGAGACGAAAGCAGATGACAGAACATTGCTAGAGAGCAGGAGAGGATGTGAAATGAGACAATTTAGAGCAGAAAAAATTCCGTCGCCATTCGGGTTCGAACCACCCGGGCAAAATTCAAACTTTCCCACCAACCGAAAATGTTTAATGTGTCCGTCGCGCTCATATGACCTTATGCAGTTGCGAGCGCCGTAAAACACTAACTAACTAACTAACTAACTATATAGATAGATAGAGAGAGAGAGAGAGAGAGAGAGAGAGAGAGAGGGGAAGTGAAAACAAATCGTACAGCTCAGTTATATTATGCATTAAAAATTTTTTTAAACGTTTTAGTAAGGGTTTTACGGCACTTGCAACGTATAATATAGGTCATACAAGTGCCTTAATATGGATTCGTCACTGAAGAGTAACACACAACCAAAAAAAAAAAAATAAAAAAAGAAAAGAAAAAATAAAAACGACAGATATTTGATAGGAAATAAGGAGTAAACCACACACCCGCCAGCCACCCACTTGACACGATCACCGAATCAGTTTTTAGTTTTAATAGATATTTTACGGCGCTCGCAACTGCATACGGTCATATGAGCGCCAGAAGATTAGAGGTGTTACCAGAGAGTAACACACATAAAAAAGAAGGAGGGGAGATAAGGACGATAGATGTTTGATAGGAAAGAAGAAGCAAACCACACCAGAGCACCCGCCAACCACCCACTCCGAATCAGTGCAAAATGGGAGTGCCGTTAGCTCAGCTGGTAACAACCGAGAGGAATCCAAAGTGCTGCACATTTTGTAGGTGTTGTTATTTCTACTAAACACAAAAGTGCCAGTTGATTGAAATGGGCAGGGTCTAAAAAAACAAATCAAAACAAAAAACAAAAAACAACCCCAAACAAACAACTGAGAGGATGGCTCTGGTTTGAATCCCAAATGGGGCGTTCTGAAATTCGGTTGTTTAGGGGAGGGAGTCTTCAAGACTCACTCGCCGTCCGGCTTCGTCCTATCATCAGGGATGGATGTTAAATTCGGAGGTCCCGTCTTTTAAATAACCTTATTAAAGTGTTGAAAGGGGCTTACACAATTTCGATTTTCAACGCAAAACTGTTGTTGAATAAGCCCAAAACGTAACAAAAATTGAGTAACGCATCATGAATTTCTCGTCGACAGATGAACCTCGTTGGCAATGTATGAAACTCAACGCTATGGCCTCAGAGAGAGTGCATGCTATGGCGCTCATATGACCTTATGCAGTTGCGAGAACCGTAAAACTTCTACTTAATCTAAAAATCTAAGAGTGCATGATCATCAAATAGAAACAAAAACACTTTCGTGACTGGACACATGATTATTAGAGGTTATATTTATTGAGTTCAGCATCTGAAAAATATTAACTGCAGTACTGATAGTATAAAAACAAAACAAAACAAAATGAAGCAAAAAAAATATGCTCAAAGACTAACACCTATCTAATTCAAAACTCTAGACATAAACATTGGTTCTAACAGATATCATGCCATCTCTCTCTCTCTCTCTCTCTCTCTCTCGCTCTCTCTCTCTCTCTCTCCCCTCTCTCTCTCTCTGCATATATTAATCTCTCTCCCTTCCTCCCCTCTCTCTCTCTCTCTCTCTCTCTCTCTCTCTCTCCCCCCCCTCTCTCTCTCTCTCTCTCCCCCCCCCTCTCTCTCTCTCTTTCTCTCTTTCTCTCACTCTTTGTCACTCTTTCTCTCACTCTTTCTCTCTCTCTTTCTCTCCTTTTCTCTTTCTCTCTCTCTCTCTCTCTCTCTCTCTCTCTCTCTCTCTCTCTCTCTCTCTTTCTCTCTGTGGTGGTGTGTGCGTGTATGTGTTTGTGTGTGTATGTATGTATGTGTGTGTGCGTTTGTATGTGCGTGTGCATGTTTGTGTGTGTTTGTGTGTGTGTTTGTGTGTGTGTGTGTGTGTGTGTGTGTGTGTGTGTGTGTGTGTGTGTGTGT
>NW_004797312.1:283222-284684 GCF_000002075.1 Aplysia californica | reverse complement strand
TGTGTGTGTGTGTGTGTGTGTGTGTGTGTGTGTGTATGTGAGTGTGTGAGTGTGTGACACGGCACGGTGGAATCAGGCGCTGGTCAGTTTTTCGGCATTACGGAGTTACTGATATCATTCTAAAGCTTGTTCATTTCCCTTGCTTTAGGTGAAAAAAATACCCATCCGTCTTGAATGACATTCAAGATATTTTCAATTGACCCAAAATTTAATGACTGCCATATCTTGATGTCCTTGGAAACGGGAAATGTATATTATTTTCTATGCCTTTGAACAACGCTTGTTTTTAAAATGTGTTTTTGGATCGACAAGAACAAAAAAGCTGTTGACCCCTCCCCCCGAAAAAGAAATTAAAACAATGTTATAAATAAATAAATAAATAAATGTATTAATAAATAAATAAACAAATAAACAACCAAATGAATAAATCAAAACTGCCTAATGGAGGAAAAAATGCCGATTCCATTACTTTTGACCTGCGCCTCGTTTCACTAGAAGATGCCTCATTGCTCCCTACATAATAATATGAATTTATTGTTCAACACCATACGAAAATAAAATAAGAGCACAGCGCAGTAGTTTGTTAGATTGAATTCCCATGAAGTAGTTTAACAAATTGGCAAAACAGTGGCACAGATCTGTAGATGCAATGTCAGAACCACACAGTACCGAATACAAATACATCAACTTTGAACCAAACTGTATTTTAGAAACTAGACTAACTTTACATAATTATGTTAATTACAAAAAAATGTCCAGCAGGAACGTTCCGTACTGCATAATATTCTAAGTGAGTAATACAGAAAATGGGAGTGTATGCCTCCTGTAGTTTAAACAAGGCTGAGCTACATGTTACATGTTATAGATTGCATAATGAATAACACTTCTACTTTCGAAAGTCCATCTGGTATTCCTTAAGATGGTAGATTAAAAATATAGATTTGAACTGAAAACCTGAAGTATGCCTGACTTGAAAAATACTCCGCGCTATAAGCAGTAAATAGATTTGAAGGGAAATCGTTTTCTGTTTTAAAAAATGTTATTAATAAAAAATGAAACAGTTTTTCAGATACAAATAAGTTGTTTCAAATGCAGGCCATTCAATGTGCCCGTGCTCAAGTGCACCCTTATGATGTAGCAGAAAAGTTGCGCCCTTGTGGGTGGTTCAATAAATTATTTATAATCTCTCTGTCTGTTCTCTCGAGCTGAATGTCAAGTTCCCAGGTTCCGGTCATCGTTCAGTTGTCAGAAGCTTTGTCCCAGCCTGACCCTTGTTTGTGATTGTTGGAGGGTCATCAAAACGCGTTGGAAAACTTGGTCAGTGGGAAAAAGAGTCTCACTGTTGAAACAAAAGACATACAACAGAATCAGTAACGTGAAAGGCGACCAAAACCATTAAATAATAATACTGATGATGATGATGATGATGATGATGATGATGATGATGATGATGATGATGATG
>NW_004797312.1:281279-283076 GCF_000002075.1 Aplysia californica | reverse complement strand
GATAATAATAATAATAATAATAATAATAATAATAATAATAATAATAATAATAATAACAATAACAACAACAAATAATAATAATAAGGAGAGCATTTCAACAAACTGATAAGACGTAAATGTTGTATAACTGGAGTGCTTGTGTGCAAAACTAATCTAACTTCAGAACAATCGTATCTAACACCAAGCTTAGCTGACAGGAGAGCTCACCTTGTCTTCCTGAGTGTGACCACACTGTCGTTGTTACAGAGCTGGTCAGTTGTCTCGATCTTGCACTCGGTGCACAAGTGCTTGAGCTGTTAGAAACGAAAAAAAAAAAGATTATTGAATGTGCTTCCTATAATTTCAAGGTGATAAATCCAGTTCAATAACCTTGAAACAATGAATGAAAGTGAAGGAATAGGATCAGTAATTCAAAAAATAGATAGATAGATAGATAGATAGATAGATAGATAGATAGATAGATAGATAGATAGATCATCAGATCATCATTATCATAATCATAAAACAAAAACAACAACATACACCACTACCACCACCACCAACAAAAACAATAATAACAAGAGCTATATAGCAGGCAGATTTGAAGATAAGCAAGAAATAGACAGGACCAATAAGCTCACAATTAATTTATACAGCAACAACAAGTTCACACCACACTAACACACATATTATTGTATCATGAACGACATTCTGTGCTTGGTGGCAAGCACACGGAACTGTACTGTAATATCAGAGGGGACCTTGGTTCGAATCCATGTCAAAGATACAGTCATAAAAAACCTGCGTAAAGAGGCTTTAATTAATCAATTCTAAGTCTTCTATGCACGATGGTTTGAAGTTCCAGCCTTAATTAAGAAAGAACAGTTAATAAATAGACAGCAGTGAAAAGATAAAACCCTAACCTAGGCTACCTTAGATCTAAGAAAGCCTAGGCCCTAACCCATTATATGACGTAATTACTTACAACAACTCGCTCTTCCAGGGAAAATCTGTCGGTGTAAAATTCCTCCTGAAAGTTGGCCACGAAGGCGCCGACCAGAGAGAACACTGGAGCAGACACAGCTTGGACCTGGAAGTGGAAAGTATACATCAGGTTGTGGCTGTACAAGTAAATTATATAATCTAGGGATTAAAGAGAAACCTGGCAATACCATTGACATGTAGAGTCTGTTTCTAAACTTTGTTACAGCCACTCTTTATTGAAGTAGTACAAACCTCACTTATTACTGCAAGACTTTCCCCGCCCCTTTCACACAAACAATCCCGCTATACCTTACGGAGATCAGTTCTCAAAGGAAGATGGACTTTGCTCCAAACAAATTGTTTACAGTGAAGTGAAATTTGATTAGCTTTTGCTGAGAGGTAGTTTAGAAATTATGTTATGTCTACATGAGAGAGAGGGGAGAGAGATAGATAGATAGAGAGAGAGAGAGAGAGAGAGAGAGAGAGAGAGAGAGAGAGAGAGAGAGAGAGAGAGAGAGAGAGAGAGAGAGAGAGAGAGAGAGAGAGAGAGAGAGAGAGTACAGAAATCCAACTCACCTTCACCCAGTCCAAAGCTCCAGTCCCCACCGTCCCACAATGCAGCGAGTTGTCTCTCTTTTCTCTCAGCGCCTGTTCACGAAGGCGCCACCACAACTGGGTTTCCATCGCCATCTTGGACACGTGATCATAACCACCACTGACGTCACCAGCATTCCTCGTCTGACTACTTGAGAAGGGGCGTAATCCGAAACCGCTGACACTGGACTCCACACCATTGGGTGACGGTTCAGTTTCCATTCTCCGTCTTTTACATGA
>NW_004797312.1:275782-281179 GCF_000002075.1 Aplysia californica | reverse complement strand
GGCTGGCAGTCTGCTGGTTCTGGAGCCATGTTTTCTGCCAGCTGGTGACCAATGTCGCTGAATGAAGGGACGGGGACGGAGTGAGCTGACCAGCCAGCAGGATTGATCCATGGTACGGGTGGCGTCAGTTGAACTATGAAGTGGTTTTGCTTCAGCGGTGAGGTCGTCATGTTTTGTGACATGGTGGAACTTTGGGGCGGTGTTTGGACGATTCCTGACCTATGGTGACAGAAATATAAAAAAAGAAGAAAATGTGAATACATTGTATTAGTTAATTGATAAGAACTGGTAGGGAGTAGAACTGGCTTGCCCTTTGTTACAACTTGTATAATATTGTGTACAAAGCGTCCAATAACGGCGCCTGTAGTGTGGCATAACTAGATGCTCAAGGCCTTCATGTCTATTCATGTGTTCGAGAAACTTCATTAATTTGTGCAAGCAGCCCAAGCGGGCTTTCTTAAGTACAACAACATTGGATTTATTTTTCTCCCTCTAAATTTTTAGCAGTTTCCCAAGAAACCACATGCATATTGCTTCTATTATATTTTCACTGTTTTTGGTGATTATACAGCATTTACAGTCATAATATAGAAGGGTTGATCATAAGTAGCATTTTAGAACTTTCATGTTGGTGGTCATTGAGATGTTTATATTTTTCAAGATTCGGTTCATTTTTTTAAAACGGTCTTCTGCCATTGCAATAGTACTAGCAAGAATATTTTTTTGGATAAATGACATTGCCTACAATGAACTGTCCAAAACGGCCGCTATATCAAAACTCTATCAACTGACTGGTAAAAAACCCAAAATAAAACTAATATGGCAGCGCAGATCTTTCATCTCCCGAGGCGTCATCATTAATCGTATTGTATCGGCCCCATAGGCTGTGGACGATATGAAACTATTATGGTGCTTAGTCCCTCCCACTGTTTACCCAATTTCATCAGTTGGTAGCAAAATTTCAACTCCTGGTTAGGGAGGCGTGTATACTGTCATAATCCCCGCCCTCAACCTCCCCCTACAAAGGTACGAAACTGTGCCATACACAAACCTAGTGAGATGAGTGACAACAGCGAGCGGACTGGTCATCCCTCCAGACGAGAGCTGTCACATGACGTTTAGATCTCAAATCCTTTGTTCAATAATATCAAAACAGGAAGCGAGCTCAGCCCGTGTGATTCGTTGGCGTGGGTTTGACGGCCATCTTTGTCAGCTGACACGTCGTTTTGTTTTCTCCTCGGCTCTCAGTTTACACATTTTTTCTATTTCACCCTTACACTGCTATGTCTTTCTTGTCTGATACACTTGGTAGATTTAAACTTACAACATTCGCAAACCCCCGTTTTTGCTCCAACCCCCACCACCCCCTCCCTCCAAAAAATAAAAAAAATAATGGACCTTTCGACAGTCTTAAGCTTACGATTTCAGAACGGAATGGTTTCCATGAGATTTAAACATGACAATCTGGACTTGTCATTTCGAGCACAAGTCTATTTTTTTCAACGTCATAATTATAATATTGATATGAAATGGCACTTTCCGAAGGCACGCGTGTTTTTTGTTTTTTTTTGCTGGTCCAGAAGTTAAAAGTTAACATATTTACTGGGCATTTCTGGAACATTTTATAGTTTATTTTCTCCTCCCGTTGGTTCAATCCAGTAACAATCAATTTTAAATACATGATCATTGCATATTCCCAAAGCCCAAATATTACACACAAGCAAGGAGCAATACAGAAAGAGAAAACAATTCACTCCCTCTTGTACCTTTAAAATATACAGTATGACGACATGATACGTGTCACATTGTAAGTCATCACATTCTTTTTACTCAATAAATAGTTTTTAACAAAGATAAAGATACAACTGATTAATTCTAGGTCCTGAACAATTTACTCCTCAGCTATATTATTATAATTAAGACAAATTGATACAAAATTACGGGTAAAAGCTTGGCAGAATGAAGGCAGTAAAAAATTAACTATAAAGAACATAATGTAGTTGGCTTGGAAGCACTTTAGTATTTGCTTTTCTTTATTATACAGAGGGGAACAGGATGATAAAGTAGTTGATACATGTAAATGTATCATGGTGGGAAAATATACAGCGTCTCAGCTGCTGACCAAAGAGTGGACAGTTGAGGCGACAGTTTTACTGAAAGCTTCAGCGTTATATAACTGCAGTCTACACTCACCTCGGGTGCCCTAGATCACAGCAAAGAAACGTTACCACAAGCCTCCAATACCTCCTACCCCCTCCCCTTTCCCAATACCACTACCCTCAACTGCCCATTTCTTTGTATAGAAGTAAAAAAAATAGTGAGCGGTTCGTTGGCTGGTGCTTCGGTGTGGTTTGTTCCTTCTTTTCTCTCAAACATAATATATTGTCCTAATCAGATTTGTACGTGTATATTATCTATCCTCATTCATTGTGTTGTCCATGTTACTCTTTTGTAATACCTCTAATCTTCGGTTTATATAACCTTGCTGTGTTGCACGTGTCCTTAAACGCTTATTAAATCGAAATTTAAAAAATGACACGAGAGAGAGAAAGAGATAAAGAGAGTAAGAGAGAGAGAGAGAGTAAGAGAGAGAGAGAGAGAGAGAGAGAGAGAGAGAGAGAGAGAGAGAGAGAGAAAGGGGGGGAGGTAGGAGGGAAAAGAAAGAGAGACACATAGATATTATTTTGAGACAGAGGGGGGTGGGGGAGAAGAAGAAGAAGAAGAAGAAGAAGAAGAAGAAGAAGAAGAAGAAGAAGAAGAAGAAGAAGAAGAAGAAGAAGAAGAAGAAGAAGAAGAAGAAGAAGAAGAAGAAGAAGAAGAAGAAGAAGAAGAAGAAGAAGAAGAAGAAGAAGAAGAAGAAGAAGAAAAACAAGAAGAAGAACAAGAAGAAGAACAAAAAGAAGAAGAAGAAGAAGAGGAGAGTTTCCACCAACCGGCGTTAACTTTGCAGATAATAATCTACAAGAACTATTCATCAATGACACTCACGTTTTAGTAGTCGCTGTCAGTGCTGGATACTCTCGTGCTCTCTCCCGGAGTTCTTGAACTTGGGGGCTTTGATGAAACCACGAGGTTATGTGACGTCAGTTGTGGGTGAGCAGCAGAAGGTTCTATGACGTCAGTTGTGGATAAGCAGCGAGGAACACCACACAGAAGGTCTTTATATCGTATACCTTAACCACCGAAATAGAAAGTCACTGAGGGTACCAAACACGTGTTGCACAATAAAGGGTGAAACAATCTCCTGAATTAATATCGTGAAGGTCTATCGTGTAGTTCACATGAAACCACTGGATACAAATCCTTTTGGAAAATCTTTTTGCGACAATGTCTACAAAAACTTGAAGAAATGAGACGTGATGTTATCGACACACATTCACATACACAGACTTCGTCAAACTAGCGTCCGCTCAGGGGATGAACAAAGGCAACATGAACTGACTCTCCAATCAAACTGAGGCAGACTGGTCAGCTGACAAAGATGGCCGTCAAACCCACGCCAACGAGTCACAAGGGCGGAGTCGCTTCCTTTTTTGGTGTTATTGAACAAAAGATTTGAGATTTAAGCTCCAAGCCGTCATGTGACAACGCTCGCTGGCGCATGGAGGGTTGGAATGCCTGGGGGGATGACCAGTCCGCTCGCTGTTGTAGTGGTGACGTCGTGGACACGTGTTGCTGATTGGCCATGCTGGTGGGGAAAATAAGCAAAGGGCGACCAATTCTTAAATAATAAAAAATAAAATAAATTGCAGATAGATCTACTACCAGTATTAGAAAATAACAATAATAATAGCAATAATAACAGCATAATAATAATAAAAAATAACAGTTATAACAACAATAACAACAATACTACTACTACTACTACTACTACTACTACTACTACTACTACTACTACTACTACTACTACTACTACTACTACTACTACTACTACTACTACTACTACTACTACTACTACTACTACTACTACTACTACTACAATAATAATAATAATAATAATAATAATAATAATAATAATAATAATAACAATAATAATAATAATAATAATAATAATAATAATAATAATAATAATAATAATAATAATAATAATAATAATAATAACTCTGTTACGATTTCTGTATGATTGTATCAAACACGTGTGGATCTCTTATTCGTTGGCCGATAAGGCAGATTCTTTGTTCATGAGAGTCGCACAAGACGGACAGGGGTGCAAAGTGTGTGTGTGTGTGTGGGGGGGGGGGGGGGGGTACACACGGGGTTAGTTACCAAAATGACCCAGGATCCTTTGTGAACGACCAAACTTATAATCTGCTAACTTTGAAGGTACTTTAACTCTTAGACGTTGGCCGATTTACAGACTAGACGCTGCCCTGTTTTGTTTTCTTAATGATTTGGACCGAATCAATTTTCAAATCACGACCTAGATGAACTTTCAACGAAAAAATAAGACCGTTTCTAAAACCATCTCGTAACTTTAATGGGTTATATTTATTTCAAACCTATTTGTAGTATGAGACCTAGATCTATAACTGATATGCTGAAAATGCTCTCGTTATACATTTAAAAAAAAATTTTTTTTGCTGAACATGTTAAACTTTTAAAGCCTTTGTGTAAATAATTGTGTAAAATAATTATGTGCTTGGCTAACAAATCTTGCAGTCAGCCGGTAGCTGTCTCTAAGCGTCCAGATTGGTTAACATTCTTGTCAAACCATTGTTACCCTGGGGCGTTGTTGGTACAGCCACTAGTCATCTCCGGTACAGCACTGGTCCTCTTTGTCCTTTGTGTCTGAAACGCTTGAGATGACATAATTATTTTGTCTGGACTGCTTGCGTCATAATCCCTTAACACGTACCGATTGTTATAATCTTGTGACGTTTACGCATGGCCTCCCCCGCCACCCGCCATCTACTCCCCCAACCACCACCTCACCCCTCTCTCTTCCACCTTGCACCCCTAACAAACACACAGACAAAATGTGCCTTTTTTGTGGATTACGAATTCTTGTGAAGTTCGCTTTGTTTTATTGCTTTTTTTAGGTTTTGTTTTTGTTTCATTTTTGGAGCCAAACTTAAAATGTTTTTGTTTTCCTTTTTAATTGTACACCTTACTATCTTCATCTCTCAATCATGGGAGGTTAATGTTAGGTCTATATTACCTCTGGTTATCCAGATTAGTTACCTTGTCACTTAACTCATAGGTCCAGAACCATATGGAGTGTTATAATTCTGACTTTGATTTGGACCGAATCAATTTTCAAATCACGACCTAGATGAACTTTCAACGAAAAAATGACCGTTTCTAAAACCATGTATAAAACCCACCGTTTGGTATATGAAAACTTTTAGATTTGTTTCGTCTTGTCTGGTCATTTTTTTTTTCAAATTACAGTGGGTG
>NW_004797312.1:271370-275279 GCF_000002075.1 Aplysia californica | reverse complement strand
CACTCAGTCTTCATCTTCTTACTTATATAATATTTCGAATATTTTACCCTCTCACAAAATCAGCAGCAAAAAGAAAGCTATCCAAAAAATAAACCAACAACAACGGTTTGGACCTCAGAAGAGAATGATTTACTTTCTTCATTTTGATCAGATCCTGCCTAAGACGGTCACCTGTGTTATACGGCCACTTTTCTCCTTGACAATTGGTGGCCGTTTTACACAGGTTTGACAGTAATTGATAACAATTCTTCATTCACAAGGTATTTCGTCTCTGTACTCTCCATGGGTCATGACAGTGGACTAAAGACACTTTGACGACAGCATTAATCGAAACAGTAACTCACAACCGCTTGGGAGATTTAAAAGTCACTCTCATTGTGTTGTTTATTATTGTTGATGGGCCTTTCACAACATGTATGTTTTTAAGATCTAAATTGCAGTGAGAAACAGTGTTCAGGAAATTAGCTTGTTGTTGTTGTTGTTATTGTCATTGTTGTTTTTCTTCTTGTTGATGTTGTTATTATGTGTGTGTGTGTGTGTGTGTGTGAGAGAGAGAGAGAGAGAGAGAGAGAGAGAGAGAGAGAGAGAGAGAGAGAGACTATCCTTGCGAATTGTTTGGAGCTCAAAGAGCGTGCTCTTCGCCATGGTCACCGCCTCTCTTGGGTAGCGGGTGGGTAGTCCAACCTCCCTGAAACCTCCCCGAAAGAGATGCCACAGCTGAACCTCTGTAGCGGGCGGGGGCATCTCTGTAGTCAGGGCTCCAAATCTTGGGGCTTCTTGCTGCACAATGGACAGATTCGGTCCGATGTTTCGTTTATTCTATTTTTGTCGGCTCGCATCCCAGAGAAGTGACCAGTCCTGAATTTTGCCAGTAGTGACTGGTCGCTACGGGACTAAATGTGTGCCTCCCTTTTTAAGGACATTCTGTATATTTCCTTCGTCCACGTGTGGGATATCGGAGGGTCTTTTGCAATCAGTTTTATCTGTTGTTGGTGGTGCTGCTGCTTCTGCTGATGCTGTTGTTGTTGGGTTTTTTTTCTGATCCGTCTTTATTTGTTGTGACAACAGCAAAATAAGCGAATCATTTAACTACAAAAACGTTCATTCTTACTCACAAATTTGGAGGAGATTTTATGTCATCATCATCATCATCATCATCTTCATCATCATCATCATCATCATCATCATCATCATCATCATCATCATCATCATCATGACTGTTATTAACTATTACCTGTTTTTTTTCCTTTATTCCCATTCTTATATCTTTAGGTGTACTTATTGACTGCTTCTAGATCCGGTTTCTTTACAATACTCATCATCATCTTCAGGTGCTAGATCTGTGACAGTTATCGGTCATCATGGTTCTTTCTTCATTACTCAGCTTGGATATACTCTAAAAAAACGAGACATCTTTTTAGGCTCTCCAAGTAAATTGTTATGCATCGTTTGCCTTCAGTTTTGCCAGTGAAAGCTCAATGTTCAAGACCTTTATGTTTATTTCAGTGTCCCCAAAATGGTTTTAATTTTGTTTTTTCCAAGGGTTTTTTTTGTTTTTTGTTTTTTGTTTATCAACGAGCGGCCCACGCGGGCTTCCAGAAAGGCTTGTGGTAGTTATCACCAGTTAAACTTGTTCCAACAATCCCTTATCCAAGACGACCACCCCTTCCTACTTTCCCTCTTGCATTGTTCTATTATAATGACACTCTTTGTTTAGTTTAAATAAGGTTTTGCGGCGCTCGCAACTGCAAAAGTTCATATGAACGACAAGGGGAGGATGACAACAGAGAATCCAAGGGGTGCTCTCGTGGCCTAGGGCCTCTCATTCAAAGGTCCCGGGTTCGAATTCGGGTAGTGACTGAACAATTTTCTTCTCTATAATTGTCTCCTTTCACCCTCTTTCCTGTTCTCTAGCAATGATATATGGTCTGCTTTCGTTTCCACTTTCTGCCCTCATCTCCTTTACCCCTTCCCCTGGGCTCTTGACTCTTTCTGCAGCCTTTCTACTGCTACTCCTTGGCTCCTTCTTACTGCTGTCTTTCAGCCACACCCCTAGTCAGTATGTGACATGTCAGAAAAGCACACAGTGGCTGCAAATACCAAAGTAACTTAACAGAACAAACAAAACCAGGAGCAGCAACAACAACAACAAAAAACAATAACAGAAATAGCAATAGTCACAACAACAGCAACAACAACATTAACAAAAAACAAACAAAACCAACAACATGAAAATAGCAACAAAGAAGCTCCAACACACAATCAGTAGTAGAGCCACGAAAACAAATATAATGTCCTTGATAATGTGTGACATATATATATATATATATAACAATAACAAGTGTTTGTTTTTTTAATTTACAGATTTTATTAAAAACATTGAAAATATAAAAAGAGAAAGAAAACAAAACATAAATATACATCGTAATGTTGAACTGGACACATTGACAATTAATAGGTGTTGACTTTCAAGGACAGAATTATAGACTTCAGATAGTTCACCTCAGCTGCTAGTTTGAAAACTGGACATTATAGGTTAATTATGTAGTAAAAAATTCAAGGCATACAGACAGCAAATCACAACATAAGCTAAAAATGTTGTAAATTACAAGGGTGTCCAATAAATCCATGGGCTTACAGCAACAGGGCAATAAAACTAAGTTTGATAAAATTAAAAGATACTAAGTTGCTGTAGTTAAAGCATTAATTTTGATCAGCGAACATACAAAATATATTGTTAACATGAATTCAATATTAAGTCAGAAGTGTCTAAATGTAATTTGAGGAAGTTTTAAAAAGGGAAATCAAATATTTTTACAAGTTTTTCATGTGTGGTTTTGTTGTTGTTGATCTTATGTTACTTGTTAAAAATTTATCTTTTATCTTATTCTTTTTTTTTTTTTTTGCTTGCGTTTTTATTTTATTTTATTTTATTATTATCATTTTTAGGGGGGGGGGGGGGGGGGGATTATTCAATTGATGCAAGGTCTGATTACATCCAAATCAGTATTGGATTCTAAAGTATCAGTTTCGAATTCACATCCTTAACTACTACCTCAGGGCGTGATGATCAATAATGAACAATTATGAAAATGATTTTTTTTTAAAGTGACACTAGCAAAAGTTATTGTTTCCATGTTGAGCTGGTCAAACAAATCGCTTTATGGAAGTATCAAAATAAATAGTATGTTAAACACTTTTTACCTGTGAATCGGGAGAATATTCTCTCAAAGACATCTCAAACTAGAAGTTTTACAGCATGCTCTTTCTGGTTTATCATGTTTTCCTTCTTTATAACATACAATATTGCGTATGACCATCACAGCTACAGCAACACAAAACCTTCTCAAATATCAGTCGCAATCACGTTCTACAACTATCTGATAATGTTGAACACTTATGTAAGTTTACAGTACTGAGACAACAAAGATTAGATCTATGTTTGGTGTGTTTTTTTTTGGGGGGGGGGGTATTTTTTGCTTGTTTTGTTTTATTATGTTTTATTTTTTTATTGGGAGTCCGGAGGGGGGGGGGAATCTTATACAATTATTGCAAGTTGTGATTACATTCAAAGCAGTATTTCTTTCTAAGATATAAGTTTCCGATGCTGCATTACTAGCTCAAGGCATTATGATCAATATCGTAAAAATGTTTTTAAACATTGACACAAGCAAAAGTTATTGCCTTCAACATAAGCTGCTCAGACATTATCTCTTTTTGGAAGTATCAAAATGTACCATAATGATCACACTTTTTTCCGGTTAATATTAATATATCTAGAGCATTCTTTAGCGACTGTTCAAATTTAAAGGATTGTATCTTGGTGTTTTGGATTTGTACTGTTTTCTTTTTGTACAATATTGATTATGACAATTTAAGCTCTTTAACACTAATCAGTCTAAAATAGCA
>NW_004797312.1:263459-271270 GCF_000002075.1 Aplysia californica | reverse complement strand
ATCATCTTCAAGTGCTAGATCTGTGACAGATATCGGTCATCATGGTTCTTTCTTCATTACTCAGCTTGGATATACTCTAAAAAAAAGAGACATCTTTTTCGGCTCTCCAAGTAAATTGTTATGCATCGTTTGCCTTCAGTTTTGCCAGTGAGAGCTCAATGTTAAAAACCTTTATGTTTATTTAAGTGTCCCCAAAATGGTTTTAATTTTGTGTTTTCCGAGGGGTTTTTTTTTGTTTATCAACGAGCCGCCCACGCGGGCTTCCAGAAAGGCTTGTGGTAGTTATCACTAGTTAAAACAGTTCCAACAATCACTTATCCAAGACGACCACCCCTTCCTACTTTCCCTCTTGCATTGTTCTATTATAATGACACTCTTTGTTTAGTTTTAATAAGGTTTTGCGGCGCTCGCAACTGCATAAGTTCATATGAACGCCAAGGGGAGGATGACAACAGAGAATCCAAGGGGTGCTCTCGTGGCCTAGGGCCTCTCATTCAAAGGTCCCTGGTTCGAATCCGAGTAGTGACTGAACAATTTTCATCTCTATAATTGTCTCCTTTCACCCTCTTTCCTGCTCTCTAGCAATGATATGTGGTCTGCTTTCGTCTCCACTTTCTGCCCTCACCTCCTTTACCCCTTCCCCTGGGCTCTTGACTCTTTCTGCAGCCTTTCTACTGCTACTCCTTGGCTCCTTCTTACTGCTGTCTTATATATATATAACAATAACAAGTGTTTTTTTTAAATTTACAGATTTTATTAAAAACATTGAAAATATAAAAAGAGAAAGAAAACAAAACATAAATATACATCGTAATGTTGAACTGGACACATTGACAATTAATAGGTGTTGACTTTCAAGGACAGAATTATAGACTTCAGATAGTTCACCTCAGCTGCTAGTTTGAAAACTGGACATTATAGGTTAAATATGTAGTAAAAAATTCGAGGCATACAGACAACAAATCAAAACATAAGCTAAAAATGTTGTAAATTCTAAGGGTGCCCAATAAATCCATGGGCTTACAGCAACAGGACAATAAAACAAAGTTTGATAAAATTAAATGATATTAAGTTACTGTAGTTAAAGCATTTGATCAGCGAACATACAAAATTTATTGTTAACATGAATTCAATACTAAGTCAGAAGTATCTAAATGTAATTTGAGGAAGTTTTAAAAAGGGAAATCAAATATTTTTTACAAGTTTTTCATGTGTGGTTTTGTTGTTGTTGATCTTGTATTACTTGTTAAAAATTTATCTTTTATTTTATTCTTTTTTTTTGTTGCTTGCGTTTTTTTTGTTTTTTAAAATTTAATTTTGGGGGGGGGGGGGGGATTATACAATTGATGCAAGGTCTGATTACATCCAAATCAGTATTGGATTCTAAAGTATCAGTTTCGAATTCACATCCTTAACTACTACCTCAGGGCGTGATGATCAATAATGAACAATTATGAAAATGATTTTTTTTTTAAAGTGACACTAGCAAAAGTTATTGTTTTCAAGTTGAGCTGGTCAAACAAATCGCTTTATGGAAGTATCAAAATAAATAGTATCTTAAACATTTTTTTTCCCTGTGAATCGGGAGAATTATTCTCTGGAAGACATCTCAAATTAGAAGTTTTACAGCATGCTCTTTCTGGTTTATCATGTTTTCCTTCTTTATAACATACAATATTGCTTATGACCATTACAGCTACAGCAACACTAAACCTTCTCAAATATCAGTCGCAATTACGTTCTTCAACTATCTGATAATGTTGAACACTTATGTAAGTTTACCGTACTGAGACAACAAAGATATGATCTATGTTTGGTGGGTTTTTTGTTGTTGTTGTTGTTGCTTGTTTTGTTTTTTATCTTTTATTTTTTTATTGGGAGTCTGGGGGGGGGGGGGGATCTTATACAATTATTGCAAGTTATGATTACATTCAAAGCAGTATTTCTTTCTAAGATATAAGTTTCCGATGCTGTATTACTAGCTCAAGGCATTATGATCAATATCGTACAAATGTTTTTAAACATTGACACAAGCAAAAGTTATTGTCTTCAACATAAGCTGCTCAGACATTATCTCTTTTTGGAAGTATCAAAATGTACCATAATGATCACACTTTTTTCTTGTGAATATTAATATATCTAGAGCATTCTTTAGCAACTGTTCAAATTAAAAAGGATTGTATCTTGGTGTTTTGGGTTTGTACTGTTTTCTTTTTGTACAATATTGATTATGACAATTTAAGCTCTTTAACACTAATCAGTCTAAAATAGCAGTCGTAATTACGACATACCACTCCCTGATAATTTTCATCAGTGATCAATAATGTACAATTATGAAAATGATTTGTTACAAATAATGACACTAGCAAAAGTTATTGTTTTCAAGATGAGCTGGTCAAACAAATCGCTTTATGGAAGTATCAAAATATAGTATCTTCAACACATTTTTTGCTCTGAATATGAACGTATCAGGAGAATTTTCTCTAACAGACATCTCAAACTAGACGGTTTGCAGCATGCTCTTTCTCGTTTATGTTTTTCTTCTTTATAATACTATACCACATTGCTTATAAATGACCATTGCAGCTTCAGCAACACTAAAACTTCTCAAATATCAGTCGCAATTACGTTTCACAACTATCTGATAATGTTGAACACTTATGGGCAATACCAAGACAACTAATAGTATGTTTTGTTTGTTTGTTTGTTTGAGGTGGGGGGGGGGGGGGGGAGGAGGGCTTGTACATTTATTACAAGTTGTAATTACTTTTAAATCAGTATTTATTTCTAAGATATCAATTTCTGATGCTGTATTACTAAGTCAGGGCTTGATGATCAATGTTGTACAAGTGTTTTATATCATTGACACTAGCAAAAGTTAATGTCTTCAACATAAACTGGTCAGACATTATCTCTTTATGGAAGTATCAAAATGTACCATCATGAAAACATATCCCCCCCCCTGTAAATATTAACATGTCTAGAGCATATTCTTTAGAGACTTTTCAAATTAAAAAGGATTGTATCCAGGTATTTTGGGATTTATTACGTTTTTCTTTTGTGCAATATTGCTTAGACCATTAAAGCTCTGCAACACTAAACAGTCTAAAATATCAGCAGTACGAGCAATTACGACATACTACTCGCTGATAATGTTAATAAATTATGTGCAATTCTAAAACAACTTGCCAACATGGAGCTGGTCTTAACCTGTTGTTCACCCGGTCAGAAAAAACACCAAGAAATGACTTCTTGCGCTATCAACACATTTGTTAGAACAAAATGCTTTAAATTCGTATTTTTTCGGACATTTTAATCTGTACAACAAGAGTATTTCATGGCATTGTTTTTGAATAATTACAAAGTGCTCAAAGTCACCTGTCTGTTATAGCAAAGCCTCAAAATTGGTATTTCGCAAGTAAATTCAGTAAAAAAAAAAACAACTTAAAAAGACCCACAAAAGTGAAATAATACTTGTTTTTGTTTAGTTGCTTGTTTTGTTTTTTTTTTGCTTTTTGGGGGAAGGGGGTTGTGAAGGGTTTATACAATTAAGTTGTTATTACTTTCTAAACACTATTTTCTTTTTATAAAATATACGTTTGAAATGCATATTCTGGATTTCTTAATTTTATCCAGAGTATGATAATCAAATTTTTAAAAAGAAATACAAAGGGCTTAAGATCACTAATGCATGATAATACTAGAGTGAAATGATATACAATAATAAGCAGATGTCTGACAAAACCTGCTGTAGGAAAATTGTCTCTGTCTCCACACCGATTACTGTCGGTACTGTTGAAAGGAAGAAGGCTGAAAGTACTCAGGGAATGACAAAGGTACCACGTACATTAACTGGTTTTCCATGAGATGGTTGAAAAAAAATGTAGTTTTAAACTGAATACCTTAAACATGCCTTAACATTTTTTTTTTCATTTTAAGCAGTAAATAGTTTGGAAGTGAAACCAGTCTCTATAAACATTCGTCTTTTTTATGACGAAAAATCTAACAGTTTTTCAGATACAAATAAGTTATTTCAAAGGCAGGCCCTGCAGTTTACCAGTGCTCAAGTGCACCCTTATGATGTAGCAATTGCGCTCTTGTTGGTTGGACAATAAACTATTTATAATCTGTCTGTTGGTTCTCTCGAACTGAAGGCCAAGTTCCCAGGTTTCGGTCATCGTTCAGTTGTCAGAAGCTTTGTCCAAGCCCGACCCTTGTTTGTGATTGTTGGAGGGTCATCAAAACGCGTTGGAAAACTTGCTCAGTGGGAAAAAGAGTCTCACTGTTGAAACAATAGACATACAACAAAATTTGTAAGATGAAAGGCGACAAAGACTATTTAATAATAATACGCCTACTGGTAGCAATGATACTGATAAGTGATAATACTATGATGATAATGATAATGATGATGATGCTGACGATGATGATGATGATGAAAGCAACAACAGCAATAACAAAAACAATAAAATAATAAAAAATAAAAAATTTATTGCAATAATAATAATAATAATAATAATAATAATAATAATGATAATAATAACAATAACAATAACAATAACAATAATCATAATAATAATATTAATAATAGTAATAATAACAACTAATAATAAGGAGAACATTTCAACTAGATCAACACACTGATAAGACATCATGTTATATAACTGTTGTGCTTGTGTGCAAAACAAATCTTACTTCAAAACAAACGTATCTTACGCCAAGCTTAGCTGACAGGAGAGCTCACCTTGTCTTCCTGAGTGTGACCACACTGTCGTTGTTACAGAGCTGGTCAGTTGTCTCGATCTTGAACTCGGTACACAAGTGCTTGAGCTGTTAGAATCAGAAAAAAAGATTGTTGAGTAGATAGATAGATAGATAGATAGATAGATAGATAGATAGATAGATAGATAGATAGATCATCACCATCAGCAACAACAAAAACAACAACAACAATTCCAACAACAGCACACCATCACCACCATCACTACCACCCCCACCACAACAACTACAACAAAAACAATCATTATAACAACAGCAACAACAATAAAAAGAGCTATACAGCAGACAGATGACTGTAAGGAAGAAATAGACAGGCCCCTAAAGTCACAATTAATTTCTATGGTAACAACACACACATATTATTGTATCATGAACGACATTCTGTGCTTGGTGGCAAGCACACAGAACTGTACTGTAATATCAGAGGGGACTTTGGTTCGAATCCATGTCAAAGACATGGTCATAAAGAATTTGCGTTAAGAGCCCTTCATGAATTCTAAGTCTTCTATGCACGATGGTTTGAAGTTCCAGCTTTAATTTTGTTAAAAAGAACACTTAATAAATAGACAGCACTGAAAAATATTACCCTAACTTTGGCTGCTTTAGATCTAAGAAAGCTCAGTCTCTAACCCATCATGTGACGTAATTACTTACAACAACTCGCTCTTCCAGGGAAAATCTGTCGGTGTAAAATTCCTCCTGAAAGTTGACCACGAAGGCGCTGACCAGAGAAAACACTGGAGCAGACACAGCTTGGACCTGGAAGTGGGAAGTATACATCAGGTTGTGGCTGTACAAGTAAATCATATAATCTAGGGATTTAAGAGAAACTTGCCAATACCATTGACATGTAGAGTCTGTTTCTAAACTTTATTACAGGCACTCTTTATTGAAGCAGTACAACCATCACTAATTACTGCAAGACTCCCCCCCCTCTTTTCACACCAACAGCCCAGCCACACCTTACGGAGATCAGCTCACAAAAAAGATACACTCTGCCCCCAAACAAATTGCGTACAATAAAGTGAAATTTGATTAGCTTTAATTGCTGAGAGATAGTTTACAAATTACGTTGTCTACTGTTGGAAGAGAGAGAGAGAGAGAGAGAGAGAGAGAGAGAGAGAGAGAGAGAGAGAGACAGAGACAGAGACAGAGACAGAGACAGACAAAGACAGACAAAGACAGAGACAGAGAGACAGAAAAAGTATAGAAATCCAACTCACCTTCACCCAGTCCACAGTTCCGGTCTCCACCGTCCCATAATGCAGCGAGTTGTCTCTCTTTTCTCTCAGCGCCTGTTCACGAAGGCGAAACCACAACTGAGTTTCCATCGGCATCTTGGACACGTGATCATAACCACCACTGACGTCACCAACATTCCTCGTCTGACTACTTGATAAGGGGCGTAATCCGAAACCGCTGACACTGGACTCCGCACCATTGGGTGACGGTTCAGTTTCCATTCTCCGTCTTTTACATGACGGCTGGCAGTCTGCTGGTTCTGGAGCCATGTTTTCGGCCAGCTGGTGACCAATGTCGCTGAATGAAGGGACGGGGACGGAGTGAGCTGACCAGCCAGCAGGATTGATCCATGGTACGGGTGGCGTCAGTTGAACTCTGAAGTGATTTTGCTTCAGCGGTGAGGTCGTCATGTTTTGCGACATGGTGAAACTTTTGGGATGTGCTTGTACGATTCCTAACCCATGATGAAAGAAAGAAAAAAAATGTGATTATTATTTAATTGATTTATGGTATGGAGTAGATCTGGTCCACCATTTGTTATAACTTGTACATTATGGGATTTATGGTATGGAGTAGAACTGGCCTGCCCTTTGTTACAACTTGTATATTGTGCAAAAAAGCGTCCAATAATGGTCTCTTCATGTCTATTCTTGTTTTCGAGAAACTTCCTATATTTGTCTTTTCCAAATTGTTTTTATATGCGAGCAGCCCAAGCGGGCTTTCTTAAGTACAACAACATTGGATTTATTTTTCTTCCACTAAATTCTTAGCAGTTTCCCAAGAAACCACATGTCTATTGCTTCTTTTATATTTTCACTGTTTTCGGTGATTATACAGCATTTACAGTCATAATATAGAAGGGTTGATATGATACGTATGTTGGTGGTCATTGAGATGTTTCTATTTTTCAAAATTCGGTTCCTTTTTTAAAAAACGGTCTTCCGCCATTGCAATAATACTAGCAACAAGATTTTTTGGCAAAATGACATTGCGTAAAATGAACTGGCCAAAACGGTCGCTATATCAAAACTCTATCAACCGACAGGAACCCCCCCCCCCCCAAATTAAAACTAAGATGGCAACGCAGATCTCTCATCTCCCGAGGCGTTCTCATTAATCGTATAGTATCGGCCCCATGGGCTGTGGACGAGCCGTACTACCTCATTCACATTTCGTTAATGTTTGTCTCTCCAATGAATGAAACGATTATGGTGCGTAGTCCCTCCTACTGTTTACCCAAGCTCACCGGCCGAGAGCAAAATTTCAACTCCTGGTTAGGGAGGCGTGTGTACTGTCATAATCTCCTCCCTCAACCTCCCCCAACAAAGGTACGAACCTCTGCCATACACAAACACAAACCACAAGTGAGGTGAGTGACGTTACACAACAACAAGCGGACTGGCCATCCCTCCAGGCGTTCCGACCCTCCACCCCTCAGCGAGCGCTGTCAAATGACGGGTTGAAATTTAAATCTCGAATCTTTGGTTTAATAATACAATATATAAGGAAGTGAACTCCGCCCTTATTGCTCGTTGGCGTGGGTTTGACGGCCATCTTTGTCCGCTGACACATCGGTGACATGATCTTTCTACATTTGTTTTTCTTTTATATTGTTCGTACGCCTTGTAGTGGTCGAGACTCATTGTTTTCTCCACTTCACTCCGTCTTCCTCACCTGACACATTCCGTTCTATTTTACCCTTGCACTACTCTTGTTTTTCTTGTCTGATACACTAGGTAAAATTTAACACTTACAACAGTTGCAAAACCCTCCTTTCCGCTCCAACCCCC
>NW_004797312.1:259599-263359 GCF_000002075.1 Aplysia californica | reverse complement strand
CCCCCCCCCCCCCCCCCCCCCCCAAAAAAAAAAAAGAAAAAAAAAGAAAGGATCGTACGACAGTCTTAAGCTTGTGATTTCAGAACGTAATTGTTTCCTTGAGATTTAAGCTTGGCAGACTTTTCTTTTCGAGCACAATTTTTATTTACCAACGTCATATTATTGATGTGAAAGGGCACTTTCCTCAGGTACTCGTGGCTTTTCTTTTCTTTTCTTTCTTTTTTTTTTTTGCTCGTCCAGCAGAAGTAGAAAGTTAACATATTTACTGGAGATTTCTGGAATATTTTATAGTTTTTATTCTTCTTTCGTTGGTTCAAACAAGACACAATTCATTTTGAACACATGATAATTGCATATTCCCAAATCCCAAAAATTGCGCACAAGCAGGGAGCCATACAGAAAGAAAAAAATTCACTCCCTCCTATACCTTTAAAATACAAAGTATGACGACATGATATGAGTCACATTATGTAAGTCATCAGACTTTTTTTTACTCAATAAATAATTTGTGAGGCAGCGTGGTGGAATCAGGCTCTCGTCAAAATAATCAAAGTAAAGAAACTTGCATTTTTCCACAGGTTTGTGAATTTTTATCAATTTTTTTATTTTTTGGCTCAACACCTTTCATGCCCATTAAAGAACTTATTTCTGTACGGATTTTTCTTAAAAACGTTGAATAAACTAAGAAAAAAATGTAAATTTTCAGTTACCGCGGACTCTTAAGCTAAGGAAATAACCAATCTTTGGGGGCCATTTTCTCAAAAATTTTACCTCTGGAAACAGGCGACCCCACCTCCTTCATTTGCAAATGTCTCGACTTGTACTAAACATAAAGAGATATTTTTTTCATCGAAATAAAGACAAGTGAACAAGCTCTAAGATGACACCAATAACTCTACATGCCCCAAAATTGACGAGAGTCTGATTCCACCACGCTGCCTCACATTTTGAACAAAGACAAAGATACAACTTATTAATTCTAGACCCTGAAAAATTTACTTCTTTGCTATATAATTAAGACAAATTGAAACAAAATTAGTGGAAAACGCTTAACAGAAATCTATGCAGGGAGTCAAAAGTTAACTGTAAAGAACATAATGATTTGGAAGCGCTACAGTATTAGCTTTTCTTTATTATACAGAGGGGAACAGGATGATAAAGTAGTTGATACGTGTCAATGTATTATGGTGGGAAAACATCATGGAGCGTCACAGTCGCTAACCAAAGAGTGGACCGTTGAGGCGACATTCACTGAAACCTTCAGCTTTACATAACAGCAGTCTAGACTCACTTGGCGTGCCCAGTTCACAACTAAGAAACGTTACCACAAGCCTTCTAGACCTCCTACCCTCTCCCAAAACCAACACCCTGAACTACACATTTCTTTGTATAGAAGGTTTTTTTTTTTTTTAAAGATTAGTGGCGGGTGCTCTGGTGTGGTTTGTTCCTTCTTTTCTCTCGAACATAATATATTTCCTAATCAGATACATTTATTGTACACGTATATTATCTATCCTCATTCTTTGTGTTGTCCTTGCTACTCTTTTGCAATATCTCTAATCTTCGGTTTTTATATAACCTTATTGTGTTGCATGTGTCGTTAAACCCTTATTAAAACCAAATGAAAGAAATGAGAAGATATAGATATATACAAAAAGAGTAAGAGAGAGAGAGAGAGAGAGAGAGAGAGAGAGAGAGAGAGAGAGAGAGAGATAGAGAGAGAGATAGATAGATAGAGAGAAAGAGAGAGAAGAAGGGGGGCGGGGCGGTGTGAGAGGTATAGAGAAAGAGAGACACAAAGAGAGTATTTTGAGACAGAGAGGGAGCGGGGAGAAAGAAGAAGAAGAAGAAGAAGTAGAAGAAGAAAAAGAAGAAGAAGAAGAAGAAGAAGAAGAAGAAGAAGAAGAAGAAGAAGAAGAAGAGGAGAGTTTCCACCAACCGGCGTTAACTTTGCAGATAATAATCTACAAGAACTATTCATCAATGACACTCACGGATTTAGCAGTCGCTGTCAGTGCTAGATACTCTAGTGCTCTCTCCCGGAGTTCTTGATCTTGGAGGCTTTGATGACACCACGAGGTTCTGTGACGTCCGTTGTTGGTGAGCAGCAGATGATTCTATGACTTCAGTTGTGGATAAACAGCGAGGAACACCACACAGAAGGTCTTTCTACCGTATAGCTCAACCACCGAAATAGAAAGTCACTGAGGGTACCAAACACGTGTTACACAACGAAGGGTGAAACAATCTCCTGAATCAATATCGTGAAGGTCTATCGTGTCGTTCACATGAAACCACTGGAAACAAATCCTTTTGGAAAATCTTTTTGCGACAATGTCTACAAAAACTTGAAGAAATGAGACGTGATGTTATCGACACACATTCACATATACAAACTTCGTCAAACTAGCGTCCGCTCAGGGGATGAACAAAGGCAACATGAACTGACTCTCCAGTCAAACTGAGGCAGACTGGTCAGCTGACAAAGATGGCCGTCAAACCCACGCCAACGAGTCACAAGGGCGGAGTCGCTTCCTTTTTTGGTATTATTGAACAAAGGATTTGAGATTTAAACTCGAACCCGTCATGTGACAGCGCTCGCTGGAGCGTGGAGGGTCGGAATGCCTGGAGGGATGACCAGTCCGCTCGCTGTTGTAGTGGTGACGTCATGGACACGTGTTGCTGATTGGCCATGCTGGTGGGGAAAATAAGCAAAGGGCGACCATTTCTTAAATAATAAAAAATAAAATAAATGGCAGATAGATCTACTACCAGTATTCGAAAATAACAATAATAATAGCAATAATAACAACATAATAATACAAAAAATAACAGTTATAACAACAACAACAACAATACTACTACTACTACTACTACTACTACTACTACTACTACTACTATTACTACTACTACTACTACTACTACTACTACTACTACTACTACTACTACTACTACTACTACTACTACTACTACTACTACTACTACTACTACTACTACTACTACTACTACTACTACTACAATAATAATAATAATAATAATAATAATAATAATAATAATAATAATAATAATAATAATAATAATAATAATAATAATAATACTAAGATTGTATCAAACACGCGTGGATCTCTTATTCGTTGGCCGATAAGGCAGATTCTTTGTTCTTGAGAGTCGCACAAGACGGACAGGGGTGCAAAGGGAGGGGGGGGGGGGGGGGTACACGCGGGGTTGGTTACCAAAATGACCCAGGATCCTTTGTGAACGACCAAATTTATAATCTGCTAACTTTGAAGGTACTTTAACTCTTAGACGTCGGCCGATTTACAGACTAGACGATCCCCTTTTTTGTTTTCTTAATTTCCTCATTTGTCATAAATACTTGCTTGCCTGTACTCTGTTGTATCTTTATATTATATCAAATTCTTCTTCATTTCAGTCTCTTAACTTTAGTGGGTTATACTTACTTCAAACTTATTTGTAGTATGAGACCTAGATCTATATCTGATATGCTGAAAATGCTCTCGTTATACATTTAAAAAAGTTTTTTTTGCTGAACATGTTAAACTTTTAAAGCCTTTGTGCAAATAATTGCGTAAAATAATTATGTGCTTGGCTAACGAATCTTTCCATCAGCCGGTAGCTGGCTGTAAGTGTGGGTTTCAGTTAGGGCTTTTCTCTGATTGCTTAAACTTCTTGTCAAACCATTGTTACCCTGGGGCGTTGTGGGTACAGCCAATAGTCATCTCCGGTACGGCACTGGTCC
>NW_004797312.1:257682-259499 GCF_000002075.1 Aplysia californica | reverse complement strand
TGGGTACAGCCAATAGTCATCTCCGGTACGGCACTGGTCCTCTTTGTCCTTTGTGTCTGAAACGCTTGAAATGACATATTTATTTTGTCTGGACTGCTTGCGTCATAATCCCTTAACACGTACCGATTGTTATAATCTCGTGACGTTTACGCACAGCCTCCCCCGCCACCCGCCATCAACTCCCCCAACCACCACCTCACCCCTCTCTCTTCCACCTTGCACCCCTAACAAACACACAGACAAAAGGCGCCTTTTTGTGGTTTACGAATTCTTGTGAAGTTCTCTTTGTTTTATTGCTTTTTTGGTGTTTTTTTTGGTTTAGTTTTTGGAGCCAAACTTAACATGTTTTCGTTTTCTTTTTTTATTGCACACCTTACTATCTTCATCTCTCAATCATGGGAGGTTAATCTTAGGTCTATAATACCTCTGGTTATCCTGATTAGTTGCCTTGTCACTTAACTCAAAGTCCAGAACCAAATGGAGTGTTATAATTCTGCCATTGGACCGAATCAATTTTCAAATCACGACCTAGATGAACTTTCAACGAAAAAAAAGACCTTTTCTAAAAACATGTATAAAATCCACCTTTGGTACATGAAAACTTTTAGATTTGTTTCGTCTTGTCTGGTCATTTTTTTCAAATTAGAGTGGGTGTTTTAATTCTTAACTGTAACACATGCTCAAGCTAATAATAGTACCTTTGCACTATCTCGCTAAATGGGGAGACATAAGTAAAGTGGGCGATTTTACCTCTATTGCTCATTAAACAATGAGTTGTCTAATACTGGAGTTGCGAGCAACTACTGATTAGAATCAGTGTTATATTCCTTTCAAGGCAAAAGTCTAACCTGCCATGGCGGTCACCTGAATAATACGGCCCCCTTTAAACGACCATTTTCCCTTCCTTCCCTTGCATTTTTTTTCGATACAATTTAACTGTGTAAAACGGTCACCTGTCCAACGAGGCCACGGCCACTTTATTTTTGTCAATTTTATCAACCTACGATCAAATTTACCTGCCCTAGGCGGCCAGGTGAGGTCACTCTTTGTAAAAAAAATTGAATTGGCCCCTCACGCGGTTGGACGGGCTGTCACAATTCATTCACCTGTCGTTATTGCTAGTCCCTCCAATGAATGTTCATCAAAGTTGACCAATGGGTAGGCTTAACTAAATTTTCAACTATTGGGGAGGGAAGCGTGATCCGTCATAATCTATAAACCCCTCCCACAACTCATGCTCATATCGTATGTGAAGTAACTAGTCACTGTTTTGTTTACCTAATTTGTAACAAAGAAACAATGGACGTTGACATGAACTTGAGACAGAAGCGTCGCTTGTTCTCCAAGTGGTGGCGACCCGTGTGCTTGTTTTACCATATGGCACTCAGTCTTCATCTTCTTACTTATATAATATTTCGAATATTTTACCCTTGCACAAAATCAGCAACAAAAAGAAAGCTATCCAAAAAACAAACCAACAACGAAAAATGGAAAAAAACCCCAACCCTTCTTACACCACCCATCCTTCATTTTCAAAAGAAAACAAAACCCCTTTTGAATTAGCCTTAAGGCAGTCCTAAACCTTAGATTTAGATCAGCTCAGGTTTGGACCTCAGAAGAGAATGATTTGCTTTCTTCATTTTGATCAGATCCTGCCTAAGACGGCCACCTGGGTTATACGGCCCCTTTTCTCCTTGACATTGGGTGGCCGTTTTTACACAGGCTTGACTGTAATTGATAACAATTCTTCATTCACAAGGTATTTCGTCTCTGTAATCCTCCATGGGTCATGACAGAGGACCAAAGACATTTAGACG
>NW_004797312.1:244389-257350 GCF_000002075.1 Aplysia californica | reverse complement strand
GAGAGAGAGAGAGAGAGAGAGAGAGAGAGAGAGAGACAGACAGACAGACAGACAGAGAGAGAGACAGAGAGCCTACCCTTGCGAATTGTTTGGAGCCCCGAAGAGCGTGCTCTTCGCCATGGTCAACGCCCCTCTCGGGCAGCGGGTGAGGTAGTCCAACATCGAAACGAGCTCAAAGGCAAGGTAGAAAAGTACATGTTAACTCATCCGTTTTTCTTCCACCCCACTGTAAAGACCAATCTTCACCGCATCTCTCCACTTTGGGCTTAGATGGACAAAAATCCTAAATATCACAGTAACTATGGTAGAAATTATAGTTGTATAGTAACATAGTCTCAAAAATAGTGTGATTAGTACATGTACCTTACGTGGTAAATTTTAGTTCCCTGAAATGTGGCTCATCGATGTTAAGACCACTGAGGATTTGGTGCGAACCCAAGTTCCCAATCCACATTGATTCTCTTTGATTAAGTTTTTCTTTTCTAGGATTACGAACTGTTTCAATGCCCTGAAGCTGCAGGTCGGTGGCTCCATTGTGACCAGGACTGTTGAAATGTTGGCCAACTGGTGTGCATGAGTTTTTCTGTACTGAGTACCTATGGTTATTGAACCTAGCTCTTAGTAAGTCTTAGTGTGGTGGTAATTTGACCTACGTATTATTGGGCTGGACAGACTTTACAAGAGATGAGGTAAATCACGTCTTTGGTTTCACGGGTGATACTGTGAGAAAGTTTTCTTTTAAAGTGGGGGACTTCTATAAAGTTGGTCACTTTAATGTTAGCACATGTTTTGCATGTAGGGTAATGGCAAGGAAAAATTTGAGGTGAGGTACATGGGCTTGTCGGAGGTGAGGATGTGGGTGTTACTGCTCTAGTGCGAATGAAGAGGTTGCCAAGATTAGGTGGCTATCGCCGTGCGACCAGAGGGGGATTCGGGAAACAGGCTTTCATTTTGTCAGATTTTTTAAAAATGTTTTTATGTTGGCCGTGGATTTTATGTACATTGGGTGGTTTTTGGTGATGAGTTGTGACGCAAAAAAGTTTTTTCTGTTTGGGCTTAAGGGGTTTGTACGTCAGAAGGTTGGTGCGGTTAAATTTGCTGACTTTCTCGATTATGGGAGTAATGACACTTTTGAGGTATCCGCTGTGAAGAAAGTTGTTGGCTGTGAATTCCTCTATCCGTTGCTTAAAAGAATTTTCACGGGAGCAAATGCGTCGGAGTCTAAGGGCACCACTATAGCCCACAGAACGCAATGTATTTTTGGGATGGTTTGAAGAAGGTGGGAGATAACGACTGGAGTCGGTAGTTTTGTTGTTGTCCGGGTCTGTTTCAGTTTGGTTATATTTAATGAGGAGGGACAAGTCCAGGAAATAAGTGGATTTTCCTGGCGTGGAAATAAGTAAATTTGATGTTGTGGTGTGCCTTGTTGAGATCATCATCATCATCATCATCATCATCATCATCATCATCATCATCATCATCATCTTCATCATCATCATGACTGTTATTGACTATTACATGTATTATTTTTCTTTCTTCCTTTCTTATAACTTTTGGTGTAATGTAACGGCAAATACCAAAGTGACTTCACAAAACAAACAAACTAGGAGCAGCAACAAAAACAACAGCAACAGCAACCAGCAATAATAGAAATAGCAATAGTGACAACAGCAGCAACAATAACAGTGACAACAACAGTAACAACAACAGTAACAAAAAACAAACAAATTCAACAACGTGAAAATAGCAACAAAGAAGCACCAACACACAATCAGTAGTAGAAGCACGAAAACAAATCTTATGTGCTTGATAATGTGTGACATATATATAACAATAACAAGTGGGTTTTTTAATTTTATTTACAAATTTTATTAAAAACATTGAAAATATGAAAAGAGAAAGAAAACAAAACATAAATGTACATAGAAATGTTGAACTGGACACATTGACAATTAACATGAATTCAATATTAAGTCAGAAGTATCTAAATGTAATTTGAGGAAGTTTTAAAAAGGGAAATCAAATATTTTTTACAAGTTTTTCATGTGTGGTTTTGTTGTTGTTCATCTTATATTACTTGTTAAAAATTTATTTTTATTTTATTCTTTTTCTTGTTTTTGTTTTTTTGCTTGCGTTTTTTACTATTTTTTTTTGTTGGGGGGGGGGGGGGGATTATACAATTGATGCAAGGTCTGATTACATCCAAATCAGTATTGGATTCCAAAGTATCAGTTTCGAATTCACACCCTAAACTACTACCTCAGGGCGTGATGATCAATAATGAACAATTATGAAAATGATTTTTTTGAAGTGACACTAGCAAAAGTTATTGTTTTCAAGTTGAGCTGGTCAAACAAATCGCTTTATGGTAGTATCAAAATAAAAAGTATCTTTAACACTTTTTTTGGTGTGAATATGAACGTATCGAGAGAATATACTCTCACAGACGTCTTAAACTAGAAGGATTGCAGCATGCTCTTTCTGGTTTATCATGTTTTCCGTCTTTATAATACAATACAGTGTTGCTTATGACCATTACAGCTACAGTAGCACTAAACCTTCTCAAATATCAGTCGCAATTACGTTCTACAACTATCTGATAATGTTTTACACGTATGTAAGTTTACAACACCGAGACAACTAAGATTAATTCTATGTTGGATTTTTTTTTGCTCGATTTTTTAATTAATTTTTTTTTGAGAGGGGGGGGGGGAATCTTATACAATTATTGCAATTTGTGACTACATTCAAAGCAGTATGTATTTATTTGTAATAATAATAATAAATAAATAGCATTTGTATAGCGCATATCCCCGCTCAACAGCAGGTTCTATGCGCTTTACATTATATTTGTAAGATATAAGTTTCGATGCTGTATTACTAGCTCAGGGCATTATGATCAATATCGCACAAATGTTTTTAAACATTGACACAAGGAAAAGTTATTGTCTTCAACATAAGCCGGTCAGACATTATCTCTTTATGGAAGTATCAAAATGTACCATCAAGATCACACTTTTTTTCGGTGAATATTAACATATCAAGAGCATTCTTTAGAGACTGTTCAAATTTAAAAGGATTGTATATGGGTGTTTTGTGTTTTTCATTTTTTCCTTTTGTACAATATTGTTAATGACCATTAAAGCTTTTTACCACTTAACAGTCTAAATGTCAGTCGTAAATTACGACACACCACTCACTGATAATGTTCATCAGTGATCAATAATGCACAATTATGAAAATGATTTTTAAAAAAGATGACACTAGCAAAAGCTATTGTTTTCAAAATGAGCTGGTCAAACAAATCGCTTTATGGAAGTATCAAAATATAGTATCTTAAACACATTTTCCCCCTGTGAATATGAACGTATCAGTAGAATGTTCTCTCACAGACATCTCAAACTAGACGGTCTGCAGCATGCTCTTTCTCGTTTATGTTTTCCTTCTTTATAATATTATACCATATTGCTTGTGACCATTACAGTTTCAGCAACACTAAAACTTCTCAAATATCAGTCCCAATTACGTTTCACAACTATCTGATAATGTTGAACACTTATGTACAATACCGAGACAACTAATAGTATGTTTGTTTGTTTGTTTGTTTGTTTGTATTTTTTTTTTGGGGGGGGGAGGGAGGCTTGTACAATTATCGCAAGTTGTAATTACTTTCAAAGCAGTATTTATTTCTAAGATATAAGTTTCCGATGCTGTATTACTAACTCAGGCTTGATGATCAATAGCGTACAAGTGTTTTATAACATTGATACTGGCTAAAGTTAATGTCTTCAACATAAACTAGTCAGACATTATCTCTTCATGAAAGTATCAAAATGTACCATCACGATCCCACATTTTTTTCCTGTGAATATTAAAATATCTAGAGCATATTATTATTCCTTAAAGACTTTTCAAATTTGAAAGGATTGTATCTTGGTGTTTCGCGTTTATTATGGTTTTCCTTTTGTACAATATTCATTACGACCAGTAAAGCTCTTTATCACTAAACAGTCTAAAATATCACTCTTAATTACGACATACCACTCGTTGATAATGTTATTCAATTATATACACTTCTAAGACAACTTGCCAACAAAGGGCTGTTCTTATCCGGTCCTTCACCAGGTCAGGTTGAATTCTTTATAAAAAAAGGCAAAAGTGACTTCTTGCACTATCAACCCGTTTGTAAGAACAGACTGATTTTAATTCGTATTTTTTTCGGACATTTGAATCTATACAATAAGAGTTTTTAATGGCACTGTTTTTGAATAATTACAAAGTGCTCAAAGCCACCAATCTATTCCAGCAAAAGCCTCAAAATTGGTATTTCGCAAATAAATTCAGTCTTTAAAAAAGAAACCCATAGAAAGATGAAATAATGTTGTTTTTTCCCCCTTAGTTTGTTTGTTTGTTTGTTTATTTTTGCTCTTTTTTAGGGGGGGGGTATTGTGAGTGGCTTTTTGAATTAAGTTGTTATTATATTTTAACATTATTCCTTTCTAAGACATAAGTTTCGAATGCATATTCTGGATTTCTTATTCAGGGTATGATAATCAAAAATATTTAAGAAATACAAAGTGGTTGAGATCACTAATGCATGATAATACTAGAGTGAAATGATACACAAAAATAAGCAAATGCCTGACAAAACCTGCTATAGAAAGTAAGAACATTGTCTCTGTCTCCACACAGATTACTGCTGATACTGTTGAAATGTAGAAAGCTGAAAGTACTCAGGGAAAGACGAAGGTACCACGTACTGGAAACAAGCTGTAGGGTCAGGCTGGTAACAGTTTTGATGGTGTGTGAGAAACTGAGAGTGTCCCAGTGACGGGGGAGCAGATTGCTGAACTGTGTTCTGATTTGTGTCTGTGACCACAGGCCATTGGGCTCTCTGTAGATCCAACGGAGACTGGTGATATTGTGAAGAAGAGATATCTACATGCTGCGGGCACTGGGTTGTTGTTTCTGTCAGATAGGCCGAGGAATCGAAATATGTACAGGCCGGGTGAAAGGTTGCCAGTCCACTGTTCTGGTTCATGTAGTAGTACTGTGTCGGTGTCTCACGTGGGAAATACTGAAGGTTTACAGAGTGTGAGGGGTGCACGAACTGTTGGTCATATCCTGGATGTTGATAGCTGAACTCGTTGAAAGGAAGGCAGAACGATGAAGATGGTTTTTGCTCGATGGGTGAGTTACCGAAGTTCGGACTCGCTACTTCCTCGCCGGTGCTATTGTATGTGATTGGTGCAGTAACGAGAGATTGAGCGGAGACGTTTTGTCGGACACGAAGTTCTGGGTGACCGTTGGTGTTGAGGATTTGTAGGATCTGGCAGACTGAAGACCGCTCTGTCGGATCTGCACACAGTAGACGTTGCACACATTGTCTGTAGGCGGGCGAGACTGATTTATCATTGTCCAACAGCTTCAGGTAGTCCGTGTTTTTCTGGGGCTTTTTACGGAACACAAGTGCCCACAGTAGAACGCCGACACAGAAATCTTCAAGCTTGAAAGCATCTTTCACAGGATGGCCCCTTTTGAATTCCGGTCCGTGGTAGGCTGCACAACTACCCCATTCCTTCAAACTGTCCGTGTTTTCAGGAACTACCTGAGCATGTCCAAAGTCACAAAGCTTTGCCACTCCATCTTTACTCACCAATACATTTTCCAGTTTTACATCACCGTGCACGACACGTCGGCTGTGTAGGTAGCTCAAGGCCTCGGTAATCTGGGTAAAGTAGCGAGTAGCTTCTTCATCCGAGATACGAGGTAAGGCGTCGAACAAATCCACAGGGTGGAATTCCAAAACCATGACCAGAGACTCTGGGCAACTAGCCGCTCTCTCCATTGCTATGATGTTGGGATGGCGGAGGTCTTGAAGCATGGCCACCTCGTTGACGAAATAAAACCATTTCCTTGGTTTATCCACGGGGTCTCCATTCTCCAGAAAAATGAATTTCTTCAGAGCTTTCTTCTTCTTCGGATTATTGACGTCTGTAGCGAGGAAAACTTGGGCAGTTGCACCTCCCGCAAGAAGGTGATCTTCTTTAAAGCCTAGCGCCTCAGATACTTTTACAGTGTGGGTCTCAAACAGTGGACGACTGAGTCTGAAAGTAGTACTCATACTGAAGTTGTAGGCAACGTACAAGATACACTCCAAGTGTAGGTTCTTGTATAACGTGAATAAAGCACAGTATAAGTCTTCTCAAAATAAATAGTCACTGACTGACTCACCGTATCTATAAGAAACGTCTGGTCAAAACTTCCACCACAAATCCAACGAGTGAAACACACAACTTTTCACTGCGGAAATACTCAGCAAGTCACAAACACATCGAAATTGTCAAAAAAATTCGTATATCCAATATCTGTGAACGTGGCTGTGGTCAAATAGAAAACAACGAAATTATAAGCAACTGCGTGTGATAATGCTTTTATAACCACGCTTCTTTCGCGCCTTTTTCGTGGGGCGGAGTCAAGGCTTGATAATCAACCAATCATCGTTAAGATTGGACCCTCGGTTAGCCTTGTTGATTATGTCACCATCGCCGACAAAGAAAGTAGATAATCCATAGCGGACAAAGGTGACCGCCTCATGTTTGTAAGACGGATTAAACTGTCAAAATAATTACGTGTCTGTTCGAAATGTCTAGCAGCTATATAACGTCTTTAATCACTTAAAAAATTCTTTGCTTTTTGTTTCTCAAGAAAATTTAGACAGCTACTTGCCTTTTATGGTTTTGAATTACAGCTTTGTTACATTGTAGGCTTGTGTGTGCAAAATACTTTCTTAACAATGAAAGTATTATGACAAGTCGGGAGAATTGTAGAAGCCAATAGGAATCCCGAGTCTGTGTTTGAATGATTACACGTATGTGTATGTATGTATTTATATATGTGTGGCTGTGTGTGTTTGTGTGTGTTTCTTGTGTGTGAGTGTGCATGTGCGTGTGTGTGTGCATGTGCGTATGTGTGTGCGAGTATATGTTATGTATGTTTACGTGTGTGTGTGTGTGTGTGTGTGTGTGTGTGTGTGTGTGTGTGTATGTGTGTGTGTGTGTGTGTGGGGGGGGGGGGATATGTCTTGCTATGTAGAAAGTGAAAATACGTGAGGGAATAGTGTGACACTTTAGGCGGCCGAGTCAGAAAGAAAGGAGGAATTTTGTGAATTACAATGGTAACATTATTTACCAAGAATTAAAAAGCTTAACATGCTTTGAAAAAAAAAAAAAAAGAAATTGTGACACACAATTATGTCCTTGACAAACGAATCTTTCTATTATCCGTTAGCTGGCTGTAAGCGTAGGTTTCAGTTAGGGCCTTTTTCTGATTGGTTCAACTACTTGTCAAACTATTAATAATTGTTACCCTGAGGCGTTGTGGGTACCGCATTGGCCCTCTGTCCTTTGTGTCCGAAATGCTTGTGATGACATACTTATTTGGTCTGGACTGCTTGCGTCATAATCTTTTAACATGTACCGACGGTATTTGATAATCTTTTGATTCTTACAATCTCGTGACGTGTCACGCACTACTTCCCCATGCCACCCCCTCCACCCCCACCACCCCCTCCACGCCCACCTTCAACACACTCACGTACAGGAAAGGCGACTTTTTGTGGTATACGGATTCTTGTCTGCTTTGTCCGTTTTATTCAAATTTTGCGTTAGAAAATATAATCTTTGTACAACCGACTATTTCCATCTCTCTATCATGAGAGATTACGGTTACGTCTATAAGACCTCTTGTTGTCCCCACTAGTCACCTTGTCGAAACAGTAACTCACAACATATTTGGAAATTTAAAAGGCACTCACAACGTGTTGTCGTTTATTATTGGTAATGGGACTTTCACAACATGTATGTTTGTACGATCTAAATTGCAATGAGAAACGGTGTTCCGGAAATATACTTGTTGTTGTTGATGATGTTGTTGTTGATGATGTTGTTGCTATTGTTACTGATGTTGTTGTTGATGTTTTTGTTGTTGTTGCTGATGTTGTTGTTGTTGTTGCTACTTCTCTGACAAGTCTTTATTTGTGATGACAACAGCACAACAAGCGAATCATATAGCCTCAAGACTAACATTCCTACACACAGTTTACGGACGTCTAGTTGTGTAAGACCCAAGTTTGATACTTCGATAAAAATTTGCGATACCAACAACAACGTATACTGGCTGCAATAAAGAGAGAGACGAGCCAGCGACCTGGAACAGTTAACTATTTTGCTTCTTCAAAATTTGGTCTCTCAACTCGAGTAGAGGGACATGGGTTAACGTCTCACCCTCTATGGACATCCACGTTGGATCTAGATGAGGCGACGTGGGTGTTGGAAATCGTTATAAAACCGTAACAACAAATATTTTTGGAAATTTGATGAATGAATAAAAAGGAAAAGACAGACCCATCATCACCATTATACAGTGCTTTAGATCTATTTATTATTATTATTATTATTATTATTATTATTAATATTATTATTATTATTATTATTATTATTATTATTATTATTGTTATTGTTATTATTATATCGACAATACGTACGGTCCAAAAGAATTACCCGTCTCAGATGCTGAGCTGAATATTTTGGACGTTTTTGTTTTGTGAGGTTAATCCCTGGATAGAAAGAAAAAATCTACGCGATGTAATGCTATTGCACACCGTTCTCTCGGACGTCCGCATGTGTGTGATATTGAATCCTATGCCTACGGTTCAATTGAGCGGATGCAAGATCCGCTTGCGAGAGCAACTCTTTAAGTAAAAGGAGATAACAATTCCGTGCGTCGTATCAAATGTGTACTTAGTACTTGTTCGTGTGAAAAGCTAATAAAAATACTTTTAAAAACAGGAATATCTTTAAATGCAAGCAATAATAAAAAATATTGTCTGGGCAAGGCTAAGATAAATAGACTAAAATACTCCCTTGTCAATTGATTTAACAGCATTGAAAAAGTTTTTGGTAGATCTTATTCAAATAAAATGTAGAATTCTAATCTTTTTGCAGTAGACATATATTTTAAATGATTATTTCCCTTATAAATGATTTAAAAAAAAAAGAAAAAAAAGCGTCTTCCCTCCCTTGCTGGAGCTCCGGGGTTTCCCGAAGGGAGTGTCCCTAATTCATAGACTTGTATTAGGTCTACATTATTATTATTATTATTATTATTATTATTATTATTATTATTATTATTATTATTATTATTATTATTATTATTATTATTATTATTATTATTATTATTACTATAGTATTACTATTGTTGCTATTATTATTATTATTACTATTATTATTATTATTATTATTATTATTATTATTATTATTATTATTATTATTATTATTATTATTATTATTATTATTATTATTATTATTAATTATTATTATTATTATTAGTAGTAGTAGTAGTAGTAGTAGTAGTAGTAGTAGTAGTAGTAGTAGTAGTAGTAGTAGTAGTAGTAGTAGTAGTAGTAGTAGTAGTAGTAGTAGTAGTAGTAGTAGTAGTAGTAGCAACATCCTAGATTTTAGGTCATTCCCAAAGGGGGAATACTAAAATGTTCTTATGCACAGTAGAATTGTAAATAGGCTGATTAATCAATGTCATGCTCATACTGTGCCGGAACAGAGTAAACCTGATTCCCCGCTTGGACTTTTCTGTTGACATCCACTCTTTGGCGGTCACATGACCTTATGCAGTTGCGAGCGCCGTATAACCTTACTACAACAAACAATGTCTTACACAGTTGTAGTGTCTCTTCATAAAGTCGCCACTTTAATACATATTAGTATTAGTTGCCCTGTTCTTTATACGTATCTGTTTCAAAGCAATGCTGTTCAGATTGAATCTGTGAAAAAAATCTGAATAAAGCAAACATATATTGAACACTATATTTCTGGCCTTCTTGAAGTCATTAGTCTATTAAAGCCTGAATTCAGCTCTACTACTTACTGGCATTTCAAGTTAATCAATTTCCTTCAAGCATGGAGCGATTTCTACGTCCAAAGTGATTCGATGCAGATCCAAACTCAGCAAAAACGGACACACGATGGGACCACTCGAAAGCTTATAACACATTATTATTATCATCGTCAACAACAACAACAACAACAACAAGAACAACAACAACAACAACAACAACAACAACAACAACAACAACAACAAGCAACAAACTATCAAAACCGCGCACTTTGTGACGATATCGATATAATCAGATAAACGATTCCATCCAACAGTTACAGTCCCCTTGACAAAATTACTCTGTACAGCCCCCATCCAAATATAATATTATTAATATTTCTAGAGACGTTAGGAGACTTTCAAACCATTTGTATGTTGCAACTAAAACAAACAAGTCAAATAGAAAGACACTACCAAGGAAGAAAGAGTAACATGCAAATGTTCGCACAGGGGCATGTCTCACTTCTTCAATTTTTACCCTAAATAAGCAAGATAATGCTGCCCTAACACTTTAAAGATCATCCCTGTCCTGTAGATGTCTTTTTATACCGGAAAAGACATTTCATTAAATACAAAATCTAATTAATATAATATGCAGGTCCCAAATCCAGTAAAGCACAGAGGCCGTAATATAAAGTGTTAGATGGTACTGGTTTTGGTAATCAGAAATCTGGTAATCAGAAAGACCCACTTCTATAAAAATTTGCGATACCAACTACAACGTATACTGGCTCCAACAAAGAGAGTGGTGGGCCAGCGACTTGGAACAGTTAAATATTTTTCTCCTTCAAAATTTGGTCTCTTTACGAAAGGAGAAGGACGTTGGTTAGTGTCTCATCCTCTCTATGGACAACGTGGTTAGATCTAGATGAGGCGACGAGGGTGATGGAATTCATTAGAAAACCATAAGAATAACTCTAATTGAAAACTTAATGAATGAATACAAAAAAGACAAACACATAGAAATTTAAAAAAACAACAAGAAATACAATTAACTAAAGAATGGCTGGCGGCCTCGCTAACCAGTGCCACTCACCGACAGCTAGCTATGCTGTTGTTGTTGTTGTTGGTGGTGGTGGTGATGGTGGTGTTGTGTGTGTGTATGTGTGTGTGTGTGGTAGCCTATCCGTTCGAAATGTTTGGAGCCCCGAAGAGCGTGGGGTGGAGTCAAGACTTAATTGACGAAATTGTAAGACCCAAGTTTGACACTTAGATAAAAATTCGCGATACAAACTACAACGTATACTGAAGAAGGAACATTATTAATTAAGTTTTCGATTGTTGTTGTTGTTGCTGTTGCTGTTATTGTTGTTGTTGTTGTTGCTGTTGTCGTCGATCCAGCAACAGATGGGCCCTCGCTCTTCTATCCAATGCCAAGCAGCGATAAGTGCATGTTTGCTGTATTTGCTGTAATGTTCCATAGAATTATGTGTCAATGTTAAGTCTCTCATGGAGAAGTGTAGCGCTGATGTCATTTAGATATGCATTGTCAAACAAAGGACACATTAGGGGAAATTCTGGTTTTAGTCTGTTCAAGTGGAAATTGAGCTGTCTATGTTCTGTTCGCAGGTGGAAGATCGTGGTTTAAGTTTCTTTCTCTGTAAGTAGTTGATATTGTCATTTCGTTTTGTTGTTGTCATATGTTTAAAAACTGCTCTGCCTGTATTTTCCAAGGCCCATCTTTTTATCCAAACTTATTTGCAATTCCTTTTGAGGCTGGGTTTGTACGATGTTTATGGCCGTTCTAACGGTTGCTGTAGTTGATATTCTTGTTTTGTGTTATTGTTTGTGCTCCTGTTGATGTTCCTTCTGCTGACATTTAGAATGACATCGTCTTTGTTGACGTTGTTGGTGTTGTTGTTTTCGATTTCGTTGTTTTTGCTGTTGATGCTGCTGCAATTGTGTCCTCTGTAGTTTAATGGCGATAAAAATAGCGTCGACCGATTCAACATTCATTTGCATAGGCTCCAGACTGCACTACAAATCAGTCTTACTCGGATCCATTATTTCTGGTTTTCATTTCATTACGAGAGTTATCAGGTGTATAAATTGGAATCTAGCTGTGTTTTGAACTCCCAAATCACTGCAATCTGGAGATCTTTAGACGTGTAGGTTAATCTCTCCGCCCTACGACTATGACTCGATTTTCTCTCACCCTCTAGGATTTCTTTACTGTTTTTTTCTTTGTAGAGCTTGCGATGCAGGAACATGTCGTTGCTGTTGTTGTTTCTTTAAGTTAGAAGGGAGCTTATTTTCTAAGTCCTGCACATGTCTCTGTAGGGGAAACATTGAATAAGAAGAGACGATAAAGTTGAAGGTTAACGTTGCGTTTTTTTTAGGGGACTGTGGCCGAGGGGGGAGGGGGGTGGTCCTTGTTTGGGAAAATCAGTATTGAACACGAGCCAAATTTCCCACACCATTCGTTATTTATTTCAAATGTCTCTCTTTCATTGTAGTCAAATATATCACTTCCTCCATTGTTGTCAACCCTCTGAGGTTCCTCATGATGCAAGCCAAAAACTTAAAAAAAACCCCCAAACAAACACACAAACAAACACACAAACAAACAAACAAATTAGCCAAAACAAGAACGACACACACGAGAATGTTGCAGATACGCTTGTTTGTTTAATTTGTCACCCGTTATCCCACATTGACGTTATGACTCTGCTGGCCTGGCCAACAAGACGTCTCACTTCGTTTCCTGACCACGCGAGCTCGAGGGTAGCGCTTTGTCTCTGAGGTCTGTGGTAGTGACTCATTTAGTACACGCATCTGCCACCGATCTTGAAGGTGCGGCACCTGGTGGTGGTGGTGTGCATGCGTCTGGTGGTCGTTCTGAATGGGGGTCTGGTGGTCCGCGACGTGGTGAAGCTGTTGGAAAGTTATGCATTTATCATCTTTTAAAAGGAACACATACCCCTATCCTTAAAACAACAACAACAACAACAACAACAAAATCATCATCATCATCATCATCATCATCATCATCCTCATCATCATCATCATC
>NW_004797312.1:242309-243566 GCF_000002075.1 Aplysia californica | reverse complement strand
CACACACACACACACATACACATACACACACACACTCACACAAACACACACACATACACACAGACACCAAAGAATACCCCCCCCCACACACACACAAACGCACACTCAATCAGTAAGATGTGTTAGAATATACATTTTCTTCTTTCACTCTTTCATCTTTTGTCAAAGTTCCTCTCTTGTTTTTGCATGTTATTATCTTTGATTTTGTAAAACATACGTCTCTTTAAAGAACGTTGTTTATGCACATTGTTTAAGTGATGACAAAAACGAACCTGGAACAAAGAACCATTCACCTTTTCTCTGTTCCACAATAAGTCCTTAGTACTTTACACTTTGAAGAACTTTGAAAAAGTCAAATCTAAAACAAACGGTACTTACGAGTTGTGTTGACAAAGAGATTTGGAGGGCTGGCACAATATTTTCACGTCTCTGACTTGTCTCTATATAAGGTCAAAGTCTTATCTCTTACTTCTCAGCAGCCAATCAAAGACAATTACAATTTTACTTTCTTTAATCTGAGTCAGAAAAAAAGTCTAGAAAACACTCGTGTGTAGATAATGAACTTTTTTTAACCCCCCCCCCAAAAAAAACAAACAAACAGGTTTTGGTTGCTTGAAAAAATAAAACAAACAGAAACCCTGGAGCAGAGAAGTGAGTAGTGAACCATGATCTGTTTCAAATTTGGTACGATACTTGCAGAAGAAGACGACGAAGAAGACGAAGAAGAAGAAGAAGAAGAAGAAGAAGAAGAAGAAGAAGAAGAAGAACAAGAACAAGAACAAGAACAAGAACAAGAACAAGAACAAGAAAAACAAGAACAAGAACAAAAACACAACTGGAACCAAATGAAAGAGAAAAAAAACAGGACCAAGGGAAAACAAAAACAAAACAAGAACAGGATTAGAAGAAGACGAGGTCATCACATTTTTGCCTTTGTTTCACAATAATTAAACAAAATACATGCGCATGATCACTTTTTTTTGGCATTAACCCTTATTAATTCAATAAAAACACTTTTAAGAAACATAATGTAACTGTCCTTATCAGTTGACAAATATTGCGCAATGCGGAAAAGATAAAGCATCGGTATATGTCAAGAGAAACCTGTTTTTCAGAACATTATTTTGAGAAGAATTAATTGTATATTTCTTCTAGTTGCATCTGGACATGATGTTTGAGAGATTTGATTTTCACTGTCATGGGAAACTGAAACAAAGAAACACAAATACACACACTCACACACACACACACACACAC
>NW_004797312.1:239754-241425 GCF_000002075.1 Aplysia californica | reverse complement strand
TACACACACACACACACACACACACACACACACACACACACTCATACACACTTTCACACACCCTGCTATGGGTGAAGAATTGTGACCACCACCTGTCAACACGCTCGAATTTTTTTCCCCTCCGTTATCACTGCTAGTGTCTCAATGTTATGATTGTCAAGACACTGAGAGCATTATACATTTCTTTAAAAAAAAAAAAGATATAAGGTTGCTTTTACGATTAAGATTAACACAAGCTGTAACACAACAGTTACAGAACCGCCATCTGGGGTGTAACAGTTAGGCACTTCGCTGTCGTAAGCTGGAGACCCGATCGAGTTCGTTTCCCGAGTGGAGAGGCAATATTTCTTATCCAGTACCTTGATCTTTGTGTTTGGACGTTGTATCGCCCCTCAGCCCGGTTTGACGCTGACAAGCAGGGTGGAAGCCCGCTTCCTAAATGATCTAAATTGTTTTGATAGGGTGTAACAATACCTGTATTAAAAAACACACAAAGGAAGAAGCAAACAAATAACACCCCCCCAACCCCACCCCCCAAAAAAACAAACAAACACACAACAGGAACGACCCCCCCCTCCCAACAAACAAGAGAAACAAACAAAAATCAAACAGAAATACCCCCAAAACCATCACAGTGGAACCATTTCGAGGACTTTTAAGAGCAACCTTATACATGGTTCACTCAAAGCGTTTTCAATAGGGCTCCACAACAGGACTTTCCAGGCAAAGAACCACAAATTGTCACCGCATGTTAAGTCTAATACGCCTTGCTTTCATCACCATAAGATTATGCGTCCTCGAAGATCGTAGCCGGCAAAATGAATACGAAATGTGGAATGGAAAATTCAGCAAACTGATTATCTCTACAGTAAGTCTGTGAACCGGTCCTACCCGTCCGTGTTACGGTTTATTTCGAGTGACGTAACTTTCAACAGATACGTTCTCTAGAAGTAGTGACGCGTGAAAGTTCCAATCCAGGCATATCGGTGTCAAGCAGACGTCACAGATCTCCGCTGTAGTATCCATTATGCACTGCCAATCGAATTTATTTAACTGAATTGAGGCTATTCGGATTTTTCTCTATGGAGGGACAAGAGCAACAGTTTTGGCACAACTCTACTGAATTCGACTTAATTCGATTAAAAATATAATGCGTTTTTTTTTCAAGGTCCCCAGTTGAATCGGTCATATACCGTCAAAATTGTCACTTTTTGCACCTTCCTGGAAAAAAAACCCCATTCTGGTTGACACGACTCAATTCGATTGGATTCGCCTGGCAATGTGCACTTGGTATAAGATATAGCTGACATGTTAAAGGTGTGGTGGAGTTGTTTACTGTCTTGAGTATTATCGAAACTGAATCTTATAATAATCTGTTCCACTCCATATTGTCGGCCGGCTGATCAGATGTACAAGGCACAATATTTTGAATTCGAATCTTTAAAAAATTCAGTTTCTCGGTCTGCGGTATGAGTAGAATGTGCTCCAGTGAATTTTTTTCTTTTGAAATTCATATTTTGTATGTTGAAGAGAGCAAGAAAAGATACATGATGTAGGTATACTTTTCAAAAGAAAAATAAAAACAACTTTTTTTCTTCCCTTTCCTGAAAAATTTTGATTTCTGAACGTTGAACAGTTGAACAGCTTGGATTGCATGAAACAGTTTCTGTG
>NW_004797312.1:238364-239309 GCF_000002075.1 Aplysia californica | reverse complement strand
GTGTGTGTATGCGTGCATATGTGTATGTGTATGCGTATGTGCATACACACCCATACACTCCTCCATGGGGTAAATCGATATTTTTTCGCCCTTTTTCTGAAATCTAAAACCTCTGAGCATGACAAGCCAAAATATTCTGACAAAAGCAAACACACGCCTCTCTTAGACACACAAAAATGACATGTACCCGCTTGGCCGTCGTCTCTCCTTGACCACAGCAGGCAAGTCCACAAGTTGTGTGTTCTCACCTGGTACCAACTGACCAATCCGGTTTAGCCAGGGCAAGGTCGAGAACTGGCGCTCCCCGGGTAGTTTATTAACTCACCTGGTTTAGTTAGATTAAGACATCGCTAGATTTCTTTGTGTGGGAACATCTCATCGATTCCCACAAGTGATAAATGCGTTAGACAGTTTAGTACAAATAGTTCAAGATGAGGAAAATAATTGAATTTATTTCGTTTTCTCTCTGTTTGTCTGTGCTTCTCGCCCAGGACGCGTTCTCCGCTCCCACTCAACAATTCGCTTTTGGAATTATTGAAGGTCAGTTTTGGGTTTTGGATTTTGGATTTTTACGTTTTTAGGTTTCGGGTCTAATTTGATTGCATTTAGTGTTATTGCTACATTCTTATATTTCACAGGTGTATATTTATACATACTCCCACACAACAATTCCCTTTTGGAATTATTGAAGGTCAGTTCTGGGGTTTTGATTTTGGATTTGGGTTTTTTTAGGTTTTGGGTCTTGTTTGGTTGTACAAGTTTTATTGCTACATCCGTGCATTTCACCGGTGTACACACCAACATACTTATATGCAGGCATACGTACATACGTGCATGGTATATACTTATATTATACATACGTGCAAAGGTACATACATTATTATTATTGTACTATTACCGCATTACGGTTACTATTGTTGCTGTTATTATTATTATTATTATTAT
>NW_004797312.1:233982-235574 GCF_000002075.1 Aplysia californica | reverse complement strand
CGCCGCGAGCGCCGTAAAACCTCCACCAAAACTAAAGAGGCAAGAGATTGCCTGTAGATTTATATAGGATATTTTTTATTTATTTCGTCTATTAACTTTTTAATAAGAATTTTCGTCTGATTGCTTCTCTTTGGGTACAGAATGTTTGTAGTGTCAAAATGAATGCCTTCCTTTTTAAATTGATCTTTTAATGCATTTCGGTATTGTATGAACAGTTCACATTCCAAAAGTACGTGATCAATTGATAGTGTTTTTTGGCACTGGTGGCATATTTGATTTCTTTTGATACCGGAAGTCGCCCTCTCATCACATCAATTATGTGGCAGCACTCTCTTGTTTACAGGGCGACATGGTATTTATATCCTCAGAATTTCCAACCCTGAGAAGAAAAAAATGTCGTTCGAGAAGAAAAGATTTCGACTGTTCACTATAAGACTCCGTCATACACCACTTTCCAAAAGAGTGTATGGCACGGCAGAGCCTTACACTAAGCAGTCGGTTTGATTCTTGATAAAAAAAAAGAAAGTCACAAAACGCAACTCATCAATACTCATAAGATAAAAGTAGCAACGTTATGAAAGCCGTAGATGTGTATCCCAAGCCTAACGCAGCATTGTCCTCTAAACATCTCTAACACGTTCCACTATCATTTATTCTTTGTGGTCAGTTTCCGTGACGCATGCGTACAGGACCCCCCAGCACTGCGGCCCATGAGTGAAGATTGCCTTCATCTCAACATTTTCGCGCCAGGTGTCTCACCCCAGCAGACAACGAAGAAGGTGAGTTCTTTCCGGTTCCGGTGGAACGATATTTTGTTGATGACGTCATAGCTGGCGTTTGTGTTGTAATATGAAGAGATTCTGAGATCCTTTCGTGGAAAAAAAGAATTTAGCCTTTCAGAAATGTGTAGCTTGGTACTAGATATATCATCACGCATATCATGACAAAAATGTTAGTTTGCAAATACATATAATTTTTATATTGATCTTCCCTAATAATAGCCACTAAAAAGAAGCCCACCCTAAAAACAATCAAAAACCATAATTTGTAAGTTGATTGTTGGCAGTGGCTGTAGCCTCCAGTCAACCTACCATAGGAGCAGACTCATATAATTTGTGAGATAGCGTGGTGGAATCAGGCTCTCGTCAAAATAATCAAAGTGAAGAAACTTGCATTTTTCCACAGGTTTGTGAATTTTTAATTAAATTTTTGTTTTTATGCCCATTAAAGAACTAGTTTCTGTGTGGATTTTTCTGAAAAACGTTGATGATTAAAGGCACAATAATAAATGTAAATTTTCTGTACCACGGACTCTTAATCAAAGGAAATAACTAATCTTTGGCGGCCATTTTCTCACTAATTTTACCTCTGGAAACAGGTAACCCCACCTCCTTCATTCGCAAATATCTCAACTTGTATTCAAGATAAATGGACATTTTTTTCATCCAAGTAAAGACAAGTGAACAAGATGATACCAATAACTCTAAATGCCCAAAAATTGACGAGAGCCTGATTCCACCACGCTGCCTCACATGTTATATTTCACCTCTTTTGACCAGGTGATGGTGTGGATCCACGGTGGAGGATATACC
>NW_004797312.1:229662-230883 GCF_000002075.1 Aplysia californica | reverse complement strand
GCTCAAACACTATCAAACTGACAAGATCTTTCACTGTCTATAGCTGGGTACCCATTTCCACCTGGGTGAAGTGAGGAAAATTTGTGCAAAGTGCCTTTCCCAAGGACAAAACGTCGGGCCCCTGACGGGATTCGAACCCCCGACCTTACGGTTGCGAGTCCGAGAGCCTAACCACTAGGCCACCGACGCCACATGAGGATATAAGCCACGAACAAATCCTTTGCGACTCTCCCTATCCCGGGCTAGCTGCTTGACGTTGTTCCTTGTTTCCCTCTTTTCTGATCACCATTCTTTGTGACTCTTCTCTCAGGCTCTACGTGGCCTTCCCCCATTGATCTTTTACCTTGTGGATTCCAATCCAACACTTTCCCTGTTATGCAGTTTTCTGACTTCCTGACTTCTTGAGAGTATGTCTAATCTATCGCCACCGCCTTCTTTTCACTTCATCTCTGATTGGCCCCTCCCTGTCTTGTTCTCCTTACACTTTCTCGTTGATAATCCTGTCTGTCCAAGTGATCCTCAGTAGCTTTCACAGACCCTTCTTTTCCTGTGCAAGCAGTTTTCAACAGTAAAGGTCGAAGGGGTTATATAAAAATTCACAACAACCTGGGGCTTTTAAAAAAATGCATCTACCTAGTGAGTCCAGTAATTTACCTCTCCTTAAAAAAAAAACTAGACCAGAAACACACCAGCATTAATGCAAAGCCGCGCACACATACACAAACATGCACACATACCTGCGCGTCATACTCATACGCATTCTCATACGCATATGGAAAATAAAAAACAAAATCTTACCATACTAACTACAAATTTCACCAACAGAAACCTAAGGCTTTGCTTCAAGACCTGGACTATCTCCGTCAAAATGGAGTCTTGGACCGATCCTATGTCGTCGGAACCACAAACAATGAAGGGATGCTGATTTTTGATGGCACAGAGGGATTTGAAGATGTCCTCAACATAAGTAACAGGCCTAATATTATAATCTATTGCTGTTGTTTTGTTGTTGTTTTTCTTGAAAGTATGGCGTAGTTGTCTTTCGAGATATTCTGGATTCATCCATCCACTTATTTAAGATGGAGGTGAAGATAGACAGAAGGAGTGAAAACGACAAATATGGATAGTGAGGGTGGGAGATGGTGAGGGAGAGTAAGGGTGAGAAAGAGAGAGAGAGAGAGAGAGAGAGAGAGAGAGAGAGAGAGAGAGAGAGAGAGAGAG
>NW_004797312.1:223812-226402 GCF_000002075.1 Aplysia californica | reverse complement strand
AAATCTGGTACCAAGATGGAGTTTTTATATGGATTTTTTTTTCTTACATCTGACTTTTTATTATGTCACTCTGTTACGATTTTTAAAAACATTATTGTGTTGTATTTATTCCTCTCAGCCCGGAAAAGGAACCAATCACGGCTCAGACCTGGCTTTCCTCTTCGACCAAATCGCAGCGTTAGATGCTTTGGCGCTAATTTTGAACTTGGGCAACCCAGATTCCCGGGCTTTGACCGACGTGTACAGAGGAACCCTCGCGGAGTTTGCCAAGACAGGGAACCCATCCCGTGCCAGGACGAACGGCTCGCCCTCTAACTGGCCCCGGTTTGAGGCCAGAGACAAGTGGTACATGGCTCTCGCCCCGCAGCCCGAGCCCAGAAGACGTCTGTACGCCCAGAGGATGTCGTTGTGGAGGGATTACCTCCCCCAAGTCGCCACCAACGTCTTCACGGGACGCAAGGTCAACGGCCGGTTCTAGGGTTATTGGACACTTTTACGTTATATGGACAATTTTGAATTTATTACTCGGTTACGTGAAATTGAGAATTGTTACATTTATTGGATAATTTTAAAATTAATGGACACTTTTACGTTTTATAGACAATTTTACATTTACTTGAATATTTTAGATTTAATGGGCACTTTGATACGCAAATAGAGAATTTTTACATTTATTGGACAACTTTAGAACTAATTGTCAATTTTCCTTCTTCTTGGGTACTTTTAGATTTAATAATTAAATTTGCATTTAATGGACAAGTTCAGATTTTCTGGGCAATTTTACATTTATTGAGTTATTTTCTTATTCTAATGTACAACTCTACATTTAATGGAACATTTTATATTGAATGAACAATCTTAGATTTAACAGACAATTTTACACAATTTATCGGATAACTTTACATTTAATATGTAATTTCAAATTAATGGGATCATTATATATTTGAAGAACAATGTACATTTCGATTCAATTCATTTGTGTAGCATCACTGTAACAACGTCTCATCAGGACTCAACATTTTTACGCTTGTACGTGTACATTATATTGTATTCTATTTTATCTGAGTGAATCTCATTTAAATTGTTACAAAGAGACCTGAAAATTCTGAAAGTCTTAAGTGTTTCATGAACTTCTAATATCAGACCCTCTATCAACGACAGCAACAGCAACAACAATATCAACAGCAACTGAATAAAGTGTATATTGCTACTTTTTTGTTGATCTACTAGTTCAACTTAGAACATCCTTAAGAAAGTAATGCCGTTTGTCCAATTAAACAGCTTCTGTTGTCGACACGTTGTGATGACTAAAAGATACTGTAAACGCTACATGTGCTATATCAGTGAGGAAAAATATTGATTAACCAAATGTTAATAAGGTACCTAAGATATAATTTTTTAAATGTCCAGGGTGGTTAAAATGGAACAAGTGGTTGCTGAGAAATCTTGCTTCAAACGTGCTCGTGTCCACCACCGTTTTAGTAGCCCTGGCTACATTGTGTCGTTTCTTGTTATCGGGATAATAGCTGTGCGTGTCCACCAAAACTGAAACCGACCAACCGCTAGTCGCCCGTGTCTCGGGAAATCGGCAGTTATGGGACTCAAGTTTTCACTTTAACAATCTATGTAAATTCCGTTTGGATGTGTCCATCACAATAACAAAATACCTCCCGATACGAGACAGGTCGGTTTGAATGGCGCATTTTAGTCAGTGGTGACTCACCAAGCCTAGATCTAGGCCCAGCCAGAGCTAAAAATAATATTGTCTAATTTTCATTTCTGATTAAAAATCAAATGCCATTATATTCGTAATCAGTGCCTCAAACAGCCAAACCCTACACGCAAACCATTAGGTTTAAATGTATAATATTAAGACTTGACACCACAAATACTGTTTGGCTCCCATGACCTGATAACATATTATCCTGTGGCGTCAATCAGGTGATGCAGTGGATTCCCGAACACTCAGCAAACATAACTGGAAATGACAGAGTAGACACACTCGCCAAAAGGGGGTCTAGACAGGAACAGCCCAACACTCCAACCTCAACAACACTGAAAAACAAACACAATAGCAAACAAGATAGGATAAACAGACGGGCCTTGGGAAAGACAGGCAGAGAGTTTTCAAACATATGACCATAACAAAATGAAATGACAATATCAACCACCTGCAGAGAAAGAAACAAACCACGATCTTCCACCAACGAATAGAACATACAGCTCAACTTTCACTCGAACAGAATAAAACCAGAACTTCCCCCAATGTGTCCGTTGTGTGACTATGCATATGAGACTGTGTATTATCACCTTTTCCACTGTACATCCTTAAATGACATCAGAGCTACACTTCTCCCTCCGAGACCTAATATTGATAACACACTCTATGGAACATACAGCAACTGCAGCAAACCTGCAAATATCACTACGGCATTGGACAGAAGGGCGATAACAACAGCAACAAAAACAACAGCAGCAGCAGCAGCAGTAGCAACAACAACAACAACAACAGCAAAAAATGCATAATATATTAACAATTGGACTATATCTAACACACACACACGCTCGAGCGCGCGCGCACACACACACA
>NW_004797312.1:222505-223525 GCF_000002075.1 Aplysia californica | reverse complement strand
AACTGCATAAGGTCATGTTATGAGCACCAAGGGGTGGATGTCAACAGAGAAATCCTTACAAGGAATGGGGCTAACTCTTCTCACCTCTCTAACTTCAACAGCACAAAGTCTTTTTCGACTATCAAGGCACCCCGGAAATATCAGGTCACAAGAGTGTGACGAACATACAAAAGAAGTAGAGGAAAAATGATGATAGTAAGGATTAGGAAAGGAAAAGCAGCAGTTCCCTGTAGTTCAGGCCTAGTTATGAGCATGACATTGTTGGATCAGCCCATTTCCAATTTACAATTCTACTGTGCATAAGAACATATTAATATCCCCCCTTTGGGAATGGCCTGAAGACACTTCAGTCAGTAGCACCGCCCCTTGGGGTATAAGAACGTTTTCCAAACTTGATACATCATGAGGTCAAATCATAGAGTTGCAAAGTCCAAGACTGTGCAGTCTTACGTAATCCCGGTTCCCGTAAGAACAAACCATTTGGCTCTCTCTGGAACCAAATGAATGGCAATGAGTAAACGATTGTGTACGCACTCCTATAGTGAGACTAGTGTTTTTGAACTTCATTTGCACACACATGGAGCACACCAACGCAGATAATATGTTTTATAGAGAGTAAAAAGTGGAGGCCATGACATTGCCCGATCTAAAATATCATAAACCAAGTCTATGGGTCACATGAACACACGAATCTTGGTATGGTAGACTAGAGTACAAAACAATAAAAATAATCTTATTTCTTTTGTTGTTTTGTTCTGTGAGGTTCTATAATTGCATTCTGATTTGGACGCCCACAGTTTTCTTTGTCCCATTTCTTCCTTATCTTTTCTGTCTCTTTATCGTTCTGTTGTGGTTTTAAAGCAATTCGTTATCGCTTTCCTGTGTCTTCTTTCTAAAATACATTTGTACTTCAAACACCATTTAATAATAATATTACCTGCTGTGTTTGATTCATTATTGTTTGCCTTTCTTTGTGCATGGTCTAAAAGGAAAGGGAACTGGGGAAGGGGATGGGTGAGG
>NW_004797312.1:217417-218899 GCF_000002075.1 Aplysia californica | reverse complement strand
CCAAGGCCCTTTTGTCTTAGCAGGACGAGTGGATCTAACTGAAAGGGTATTACAATCGTGTTATGATAATACAACCATCATGCCACGTTTACTTTGGATTATAATATTGATTTGAACTCCTTATATTGTGATTTTCAACTTCCGATAACCGTAACATTTCTGTTGTCACAGGAAATTTGTTTAAAAGTTGCGCCAACCATGATGTCAGACAATATATTATATTACACAGGCCTATATATTACCTAAATTAATCAACGGACAATTACAGGAAGAAGTAGCCTATGGGCAGCAGGTATTGTGGTAAGGTGGTTCCACCGGATGGTCATTGTCGTCCCTATTCTTTTGACCTACATAATTTGTTCTGAACAGCTGAAAGGAGTTTTCTTTCTTTGTCTTATACTGCATTGGCCAACTTGTGTGGTCGGTCGTTACATTTTTCGTATTGGTTATAATCTATTAGATTTTGTGGATACTATGTAGTTGTAACAGGTAACACATTTTTGTGCTGTGCAATAGTTCCTAGCATGCTTTTAAAACTGCTAAACTCTATCCAAACCTAGATTTGTTCTGAAAAGCTGAAATCATGTTTATTTCTTTGTCTTCTTATTGTTTTGACCAGTTTGCGTGGTGGGTCGTTACGTTTTCCGAATTTGTTATAATCAAATTGATTTTTTGTATGCTTACTTGTAACTTGACAACAAACACATTATTATGTTTTACAACAGGAGATAGTAATTTGAAGATTCTTTATTTGTTTACAATCTACGCAAACCAAAATGTATTATAAAAAGATGAAAGCAGTTTTTCTCCTTTGTCCCCCTATGTTTTTGACTAATTTGGGCGGTCGGTCATTACACTGTCCATTTTGGTTATAATCTATTAGTTTTTGTGCATTTCGAGTTGTAGCAGCCAACACATAATTGTGCTGTTCCACAGTTCCTAGCATTTTAAAGCTCTTTTAACACAGCTAAACGCTATCAAAACCTAGATTTATCCTGGAAAGTTGAAAAAAATCTTTGTTACTTTGTCTTCTTACCGTTTTGACCAACTTTTGTGGTCGGTCGTTACACTTTCCATATTGGTTACAATCTCTTAGATTTTGTACATGCCTGCTTGTAAAAGCCAATGCATAATTGTGTTGCAGCACAGTTCCTAGCATTTTAAAGAACTTTTAAAACCGATAAACGGTATCCAAACCTAGATTTGATCTCGAAAAGCAGGAAGCACTTTTATTTCTTTGTCTCTTACTGCTTTTACCAACTGATATGGTTGGTCGTTACACTTTCTGTCTTGGTCATAAAGGAATAGAATTTGTGCATGCCTACTTGTAACAGCAAACACATTATTATATTTTACAACGGGTGATAGCAACTTATTAGTTTCTTTATCCGGCTACACTCTACATAATCCAAAATGTGACATAAAAAACTGAAAGTATTTTCCTTTTCTATTCTCCTACCGTTGGTCGTTACACTTTCCGTA
>NW_004797312.1:213342-217317 GCF_000002075.1 Aplysia californica | reverse complement strand
CATACACTCACATACACACACAAACACACACACACACACACACACACACACAGAAACACAAAAACACACACGCACATACGCACACATGCACACACAGACGCAATATGACCTTATGCAGTTGCAAGAGCTGTAAAACTTACCTAAAGCTAAAAACACACAAACACACAACATTCTCTTGCTCATTCTTTCTCTCTCTCCCCCCAACCCTTGTCTCTATTTCTCCTTCCACCTCTCTCTCCTTTTTTCTTCTTCTAAAAGACACTATGGTCAACGACAGAATGAAAGGAAGGTAGCAGGTTTACATCCATAAAGGCTCACCCCCCTTCACCCCTAAAAAACCCCCACCAACAACAAACAATAAAACAAAAACTAACCAAAAAAAAGAAAAAAAGTCTCCCAAAAACAATAGTAGCAAAGGCAGAACGCCCCCCCCCCGAAAAAACAACAACAACAACTACAAAACAAAACAAAATAAACAAAACCACCAACAGCAACAAAAAACGAAATAAAACAAAAACCCAACAAAAACCCGATATGTCAGCAAGTGGGCTAACGACCTCAACACTGAATGACCCCACCTTCGGAATCCGGGAACAGACAACAATAGATCAAAGTCAGTGAAAGATAAAAGCCAAAGCCAGTCTCAAGATAAAAGGAGAAGGACTTGGCAAAAAGCAACACATGGACACATTGTGTTATTTAAACTGAATAAAATGAAGAAAAGTGATCGTTATTCTTCAGCTCGCTGACTACAGCATCTTTGTGCACGCACGCATTGACCCTATAGACTAAAATCAATGCAGCCTTGTCCGCACTGAATAAAACACAAGCACCAGTTTCTTCCTCAAAAGTAAAAGTACCAGTTTCTTTCGCAAAAAAGTTAAAAAATTTTTTTAAAAAAAAATAGACAAGATCTACTTCGCGCGTCGTGTCACGACAGGAATTAGATTGACCGTTTTGGGAATTCGAAAATCACAAGGGGATCACAGTATGAAATGTAGATCTAGGCCTAAACATGTCCCACTTCTTTATCGTGACACAAATTACGTCGTCTGAAAGCTTTCAAGCACAAAGTTGTTATAGGTAGCCACATGTATCAATTTCCTCTTAAACAAATGGGGTACCCATTTCTCTTACATTTTAGCTAAGTTATTCAATGGGTTAATATATTGGGCTACTCCACTTTCTCTCGCATTGTTTTTAAAAGAATATGTTATGCAAGCTTTGTCTGCAGGATCAAGGAAGAGTTAGATTACTCACCGATTAAAAGGAACCCCCCCCCCCCCCGCCTAAAAAGGCCAAAGTGTATAAGCAGGAAGAATTGGATCTAACTGAAAGGGTATTGGAATTGTGTTATGATAATACCACAATGATGCCATGTTTACATAATATAAATATAATATTTATTTTATCTCCTTATGATATTATGATTTTTGACTTTCCATAACTGTCGAATTTCTGTTGTCACAGAAAATTCGTTTGGAAGTTGCGCCAACCATGATGTCAGACAATATATTATATTACTCAGGCCTATACATTACCTAAATTAATCAACGAACAATTACTGGAAGAAGTAGCCTATTGGCAAGAAGAGGTGTTGTGGTAAGGTGGTTCCACCGGAGGGTCATTGTCGTCCCTATTCTTTTGACCTACATAATTTGTTCTGAACAGCTGAAATGAGTTTTCTTTCTTTGTCTTGTACTGCATTGACCAACTTGTGTGGTCGGTCATTACACTTTTTTGTATTGTTTATAATCTATTAGATTTTGTGAATATGTAGTTGTCACAGCTAACACATTTTTGTGCTGTGCAATAGTTCCTAGCATACTTTTAACACTGCTAAACTCTATCCAAACCTAGATTTGTTCTGAAAAGCTGAAATCATGTTTATTTCTTTGTCTTCTTATTGTTTTGACAAGTTTGCGTGGTGGGTCGTTACGTTTTCCGGATTTGTTATAATCTAATAGATTTTTATATGCTTACTTGTAACTTGACAACAAACACATTACATGTATTATGTTTTACAACAGGTGAAAGCAATTTGAAGATTCTTTATTTGTTTACAATCTATACAAACCAAAATATGTTATAAAAAGATGAAAGCAGTTTTTCTCCTTTGTCCCCCTATGTTTTTGACTAATTTGGGCGGTCGGTCATTACACTTTCTGTTTTGGTTATAATCTATTAGTTTTTTTGTGCATGTGGAGTTGTAGCAGCCAACACATAATTGTGCTGTTCCACAGTTCCTAGCATTTTAAAGCTCTTTTAACACAGCTAAACGCTATCAAAACCTAGATTTATCCTGGAAAGTTGAAAAAATCTATGTTACTTTGTCTTCTTACCGTTTTGACCAACTTTTGTGGTCGGTCGTTACACTTTCCATATTGGTTACAATCTCTTAGATTTTGTGCATGCCTGCTTGTAAAAGCCAATGCATAATTGTGTTGCAGCACAGTTCCTAGCATTTTAAAGAACTTTTAAAACCGATAAACGGTATCCAAACCTAGATTTGATCTCGAAAAGCAGGAAGCACTTTTATTTCTTTGTCTCTTACTGCTTTTACCAACTGATATGGTTGGTCGTTACACTTTCTGTCTTGGTCATAAAGGAATAGAATTTGTGCATGCCTACTTGTAACAGCAAATACATTATTATGTTTTACAACGGGTGATAGCAACTTATTAGTCTCTTTATCCGGCTACACTCTACACAATCCAAAATGTGACATAAAAAACTGAAAGTATTTTCCTTTTCTATTCTCCTACCGTTGGTCGTTACACTTTCCGTATGGATTATAATCTTTTAGTTTTTTTTACATGCCTAGTTGTAACAGCAAACACATTATTGTGTTGTGCCACAGTTACTAGCATTTTAAAGACATATTAACACTACTAAACTGTATCCAAATCTAGATTTCTTCTAAAATGCTTAAAGTATATATTATATATATATTTTTTTATTATTTTTATTTTATTGTTTTGACCCATTTGTGTGGTCGGTCGCTACATTTTCCGTATTGATTATTAGCTTTTAATTTTTTGTGAATATCTAGTTGCAACAGAAAGCGTATTAGTGTGTTGTATCACAGTTCCTAGCATTTTAAAGACCTTTAAACACTGCTCAACTCTATGCAAATCTAGATTAGTTCTTCAAAAGCTGTAAACAAGGGACGTTGTTTTGACTGACTTGCTCGTTCGGTCATTACACTTTCCGCATTGGTTATAATCTTTTATTTTTTGAGCATGTCTAGTTGTAACAGCCGGCGTATTGTTGTGTTGTACCACAGTTCCTAGCATTTTAAAGCAATTTTTAACTCAGCTAAACTCTATCCAAACTTAGATTTTTTTTCTAAAAAGCTGAGATAATTTTTATTACTTTGTCTTCTAACTATTTTGACCAACTTGTGTGGTCGGTCGATACACTCTACATATTGGTTATAATCTATAAGAATTTGTGCATGCCTACTTGTTTTTGTTTTAGAAGAGGTTTTACGGTGCTCGCAACTACATAAGGTCATATGAGCGTCAAGGGGTGGATGTCAACAGAGAAGTCCTTACAGGGAATCAGACTTACTCTGCTCACCACTCTAGCTTTAACAGCACAAAGTCTGCTTCGACTATCAAGGCACCCCGGAAATAGTGGGTGACAAGAGTGTGACAAACATACAAAAGAAGTAGATGAAAATGACGATAGTAAGGATTAGGAAAGAAAAAGTAACGGTTCCCTGTTGTAGTTCAGGCACAGTTACGAGCATGGCATTGTGGGATCAGCCAATTTAAAATTCTACTGTGCATTAGAACGAGAAATGCCCCCCCCCCCCCTTTTGGGAATGGCCTAAAGACACTTCAGTCAGTGCGGGGGAGGGGGATGCCTACTTGTAACAGCTAAAACATTGTTATGTTTTACAAGTGATATTAATTTATAAGTTTCTTTATTTGGCAATATTATATACACACCAAAATGTGTTAGAAATAG
>NW_004797312.1:179592-210153 GCF_000002075.1 Aplysia californica | reverse complement strand
TCAATAAGGCTCTTTAATTTTTAAAAAAATGTCACCTATTTGAACGAAATACGAGAGCTACGAATACAAAAGCATGAACAAAACTAATCTTCACGAAGTATTTACTTTTAGTATTCCAGATTAAGTAAAAATTATATTATTTACGCGTTTATTTTTCATCATCAATAATTGTCATTATCATTGAAAACTTGAGTATTCTATTTAGTTTTGATTTCAATAATGAATTATAAAGTGAAGGACCAAATGTTGTTTAGCTTTATGTGCCCATCAAGATAAGAAAAGTAGAAAGCAAAGAAATAACTTATTAAAGATTTTCTTTCTTCTAATTTTAGCAGGAAAATGAAATAATTTAGGGTTGTTGTATTTCACCACCACTACCACACGGCAAGACAGTGTAAGACACGGTTGTTACTCACAGATTGTCATCGAAAGACAGTAGTGTTATTTTATAAAAGTCATCGCTGAATAAACAATAGTAAGGTCCTGTTCCTGTTTCATGTGCTGTTAAGTCGATATATTCACACTTGAACCACAGCAATGTTGTCACCTGCTTTAATAAACTTTTTATAACAATCTCATTGGTATTGACATTGATCTGTATGGAAAGTGAAAGTAGGAGTCCTGCTACTCTGAGTCTGAGATGATTGATAGGCTGGGAGGAATTCCGTAACAAGCGAACACTAAGAAACAGAGTCGAATAGAGGATTAGGGTTCGAGGTAGGGTTTGGGGTAAGGTTAGGGGTTGGGTCAGGCAGTCAGGGTTAGGTTTATCGAAGTGACTATTCGGACTCGAGTCCGAATAATAGAGAAAACTTATATTCAGACTCTGAAATGAGTCCAGCATGCCGTCCCTTCCAACTTTCGCCCCTTGTTCCTAATATTTCCAGCATTTACGGAAATTTTTTTTCGATTATCATGACAACAATTGAGACATGAGCTTAATTTTTTAAATTAAATATCCAGTTACTAGACTAGGTACCAGAAACTAAATTTTCAAAGTAGCTGTATGCCAAATTTATCTGTTCCATTTGAAAGGCCTACTGAGCATTTTGGTACCATTCTTTAACCTCTTAGTCAATTTTTAAGAAAATGGTAGTTGTTTAAAATTTGATCAAATTTGTTTAAGTCAGTCACTGGCTGCAACCCCATGTTTGAGAGACAATAAAAGAGTACCAAGAGCACTAAACATCTCCACATTAACAGAGTACAATCACTATAACAAATATATGGAGCCTAATTTTTTTCAAGACTGTGAGATCATTACAAATCAGTATTTTATCGCCTCAAACACGATGATCTGTCGTTATTTCGACAAAAACACCGAGCGTTGGCCCGGCCGGCGCTGCACCGGGCTCCGCTGCGAGCGAGTTGGCTCTATACTGTAGTGTACCCAGCGTGCGGGGTCACATGCTTTCTGAGTCTCGCGGAAGGAGTGATGAAAAATAATTCCATGTTGATTACTTTATTCTAATAGGAAATGAGCTGATCTTTTGTTTAGTCTATTTTTTAAGCCGGTATTTTACATATTATGTGTAAAAAGTGATCTTTAAACATTTTGACAGTATTTTTAAAAGCTTTCTCTATTTAAATGCCAAAGGCCAAATAAATACCGCGGGAAAGCCTGTTTAAAGCTCTACAGTTCTCCGCCAATGAAAAGACGCATCCCTCATTCCGCAAAGCATTTGAATGCACTCGTGTCAATTTTTCAACCGGCCGACCACGCATTCCGACCGTGAGGGGCTTCGCTTTCGTCGGCGATTCTCCAGCTCACTAATCGGACATAAAAACAACCTACACCATTGTAACGAGGAAAAGCTGAACTTTTACAAGGTGTACGCTGTTTGGTGTTTTATAGTGAAAGAGCAAAGAAACAGCGATCGGAATTACCCCGATTTCACCGATACCACGCGGTCGGAAGGCCGCAAGTGCCCGCGAGGTCGTGTTTACGCTACCTTCGTAACTGTTGAGTCTAGATTCTAGAGATCTATCTAAACTGGCCCTCCCTGGATCATTAGTTTGAACAGAACAACCAAGTTGAGTTGACTTTGCCGGGGGCAAAGTTAATTAGATCGACCAATGAGATTGCGCGTAGCGATATCACACTCTCGGCTTGTTGTGGGAAGAGGCCACGGCTGTCGGTTTTGTGCGATGTGATTTAAAAAAAAATAATTTCAGAAAATAAACTATATATATATATATATATAGCCTAATTTGATCATCTACAAAGATGCTACGGCTGTTTAACTTTTTGAATCGAGCCGAACTCCGCCGGTCGCCATTTTGTTTTGCTCGAAAGTTCTCACAAGATCTACTCCTCCTCTCTCTCTCTCTCTCTCTCTCTCTCTCTCTCTCTCTCTCTCTCTCTCTCTCTCTCTCTCTCTCTCTCTCTCTTTCTATCTCTCTCTCTCTCTCTCTCTCTCTTTCTATCTCTCTCTCTCTCTTTCTCTCTCTCTCTCTCTCTCTCTCTCTCTCTCTCTCTCTCTCTCTCTCTCTCTCTCTCTCTCTCTCTTTCTATCTCTCTCTCTCTCTTTCTATCTCTCTCTCTCTCTCTATCTCTCTCTCTATCTCTCTCTCTCTCTCTCTCTCTCTCTCTCTCTCTCTCTCTCTCTCTCTCTCTCTCTCTCTCTCTCTCTCTCAGGCACTTTGCGGTGAATCGGAAAACTTACCACCCTGTGTTTATTGTTGTTATTGTGACATAAGTCGCGACTGCTGCTGAGGGAACCAAGAAGGTTTTCGCGACTTATGTCGTGAACACCGCTCAAAGAGTTAAGCTCCTGTGTATGTTTGGACATGGGTGTCCTTTATAAATGAATGCGAGTTCCGTTCATTGTGGCTCTTTTTCTTTTTGAGAATGATGTGCTTCTTCTTTTTGGACCAATGCATTTTTGCAGTTTTCGAAAAGAAAAGGACCCACAATGTATGGTACTCCAGGAAGTGGAAGGTACTGAATTGATGCTCTGATACTTATATATGACACAGCATCGTCTTTGAAACAGCTTGGCTGACCTGTATTGTGCTGTCCCCGTGGTTTTATGCACCCCGCATAATTTAGCAAAATATGATCGTTTAAAAAAAATTAATTTCGGATTATTTTCCTTTATCATTCTTTGTAAAATTAACAAAATCGCGTAATTTCACATTTTTGGGCTCAGTTTGCATAATGTCAGAATTTTTCTTGCTTAAAACGACGGGGACAGATAGTGCCAACTGACTGTTACCTACATCTAAATCACAACTTGTTGTTAGGTGTATTATTATACTGTCAGTTAAGCCAAAAAAAAAAACCAGCTAGAGAGAAAAGAATTTGGGAACAAATCACTACTAGTATACTACGTAATTTATCCTAATTGTTTATTATTTACAGGCGGCGAAAGATGGATGATGAAAATGAAGGAAGGTTACTTATGGAAGGAGAAGCCCCTGCTGTGCCAGAAATCAAATATGAATGTAAGTTAGAATAGAATTATTAGTCATTGTTTTTTAAATCTTGTCCTGTATTTTTTTTTTCTCAGTTCAGCCTGTTTTATACAGGAACTTGGATAAACACTAACAGTGATCAATCACTCCTTTTTTTTTCTCTATAAGTGTAAGTAATATGAGCCTGGCTATAACAGGGTTCAATTTGCACAGACTTGGATATAATATGACAGTGATCTTGCAGCGCATGAACTTGCTTTCGATCCGTCAAATTATTAAAATTTGTCTCAACCAAGGCATTTCGCCTGGTCGTATGATCGCTTGACTAAACACAAACTTTCAAACACCTACCCCACCCCATTGTGTTGGGGTCACTGATCGATTCCATCTCTGTGTCAACAAAATAGCCGACTGGAAAATGATCTGTGGTAATTGAATAAGCTGAAGGTGCAAAGCAGCAATGGGACTGGTAGTTTTCCGTGATAACGGTTATAACAGGACTCGCTTTAACTGGGAAAAACTGCCGGTCCCGTTTGTCCTGTTGTATCTGAGTTTGACTGTATTGAGATAATAAAGAGTCTTTTCATAATGTTTGAGAGGTTGAGTGTTTGGTCTTCTGAAAGGACTGTGGGTGAAATAGAAGGTGAGAAAAATTTGGATCTCTCTAAGATAAAATCTTTACCTTGTATTTTGAGTTTTTGGTCCCAACCCTTCAGGGTAAATGCGGCTGACAGTAACTGTTGTTTTTCTATGATGAGTGAGAGACAGAAATGAACAGGGAACAATACAAAGAATGTCTGGGGTAAAGAAAAAAAAATATACGAAAAAGAGTTGATTAAAGATAATCAGCTATCTGTAATACTATAACACCATGCCACAGGAATAACTATGACTTTGTCTAGCAGCTGTCATTCTAACAGCTGAAGAGATCTAATAATATGAGTGGAAGGTTTGAAATATAATATAAATATTTTATAAGAACAAGCACCAACAAATTTTTAGATGTAAGAGTATAAAAAAATTGTTTTTTAAGAAAGAGTGATACCATTTGTGAGGTACCATGGTGAAATAAGGCGCGCATCAAAATAATGCAATCAAGGAAACAGGTATTTTTCTTCAAGTTTGGCAATTTTTATAGAATTGTTTAAAAGGCTCAACACCTTTTATGTCCACCTGTTAACACATTTCATGTGATCTTTACTGTAAAACATAGAGATAGGGACAAAGACCGAGGGAGGTATGTAAAATATGTAAACTTTCAGTTTTCAAGGAGTCATAAGCAATTGAAATTTAAAAAATTTGACAGCCCATTTCTTGCTAGTATTACCTCTGAAACCAGGTGACCTGTCCTCCTTCAATCGCATTCATTGAGGCAAATGAATAAGCTTTCAGATGATATAAATAATTCCGTCTGCCCAAATATTGATGAGCTCCCGAATCCACTGCGTCATGACACATTTACTCTTCCACTCAAAACTCATTTCTTTGTCACTTTTCCGGAGATAGCTTTCCTTTAATTATGATATCACAGCTACAGGGTGGTAGGATAGACTTGTTTCACACCATACATGATGTTTTCCGCGCGCTCATATGACCTTATGCAGTTGCGAACGCCGTAAAACACTTACCAAAAAAAAGGCTACGTGAGGGTTGTAGGTGGGCACTTTTTTTTTTCAACTTCAGCAACCATGGCAATATGAAATGACCTTTTTGTAGGTAGTTTCTTGTCTTCTTCTAGCATTGGAAATTCTCTGTGCTTGATCTGGAGTACTCTATGCCTATGCGGTTTGCAGGTGGATGGGGATTGAGATTTATTAACAACCCTGTCGTGTACTGCCTGTCTTCCCTTTTGTGTCATTTTTGCTTTTAAGTAGAAGGGGTTTAGTGGACTGGTTCATTTTGTTAACATATTCTTCTTTATTTTAAAAGAAAGCAAAACATATTTTGAAATATTAAAAGTTCAGTTTATGAGTGCTGGTGATAAAGTTGTCTCTCCTGTCGTTTCAGATTTGGACCATACTGCAGATGTTCAGTGAGTGGGGAAATGGTGTGATTTATTTACAATTTTAACTTATTAATGACTAAGACTATTCTTGTCTCCCTGATCTTGTTTCCAGTTAAGTGCTTAGTATCATTTTGTGCATAGTAATAAAATAAGTGCAGTATTACTTAAACGGTGGTCTCATTCATGTCTTTTAGCTCTAAAAGTAGTTTTATGAATGAAATTAAATGCTTTCTTCAGTTGTTGTACTTCTGTAAGTGGGTGGTTGGCGGGTGCTCTGGTGTGGTTTGCTTCTTCTTTCCTATCAAACATCTATCATCCTTATCTCCCCTTCTTGTTTTTTATGTTTGTTACTCTCTTGTAACACCTCTAACCTTTTGGTGCTCATGCGACCTTATGCAGTTGCAAGCGCCGTATTACCTCTACTAAAACATATAAGTATTCCTGTAATTGTAATGAAGATGTAAATCATCTTGTTATTTAGATCTATGTAGGTGTCTGAGGAAGTGTGTGAATATTTGGAAGTAGATCTAGTGTTGATAAAAAAATTGTTTGTGATAGCATTTCAATGTGCAACATGCTGTTCATTAACTTTTTTAATAATCATTTCTTTTTCAGAATTCACTCCTGTATCCTTTATTTTGGTGTGCTGGTTGTTGACTGAATTAAGTCTATTCAAGTAGTCAATAAGGTACCCCCTCCCCCTTCCCCCACGTCCTTCCCCTTCTCCCTCCCCTCCCCCAACCCAACTTTGGGTTTACGCACCCTGTAGCTATGATGGAAAAAAATATTGAAGGTGCATCAAAAAGGCCAAATGCTGTCATTCTTTTTTCATTTGTGTCTCGTGTCTATGCTAGTTTCTCTTTTTGTGCCACACTTTTGCCCTTTTTGTTATTTCAACTTTTTCCCCCTTGAGTTTTATGTCAGTGACAGTATGTATATCGCCCAGTTTGACAACTTTTATCAAATTTTTGTTCTTTTGGCTCAACATCTTTTATGTCCATTTCAAAACACATTTCTTTGTGGATTTTTACTGAGAAACGTTGATTAAAGGCCCCCAGAAAATAAATTTTTAGTTTCCAAGGACTCTCAAGCTTTGTAGGTCCCCAAGATTTGGCAGCCATTTTTTTGCTAATTGAACTCCTGAAACCAGGCTACCCCTGCCTACTCCAATCACAAATAACTCGACTTCTATTCCAGATAGATGGGTACTTTTTTCTTCGAAAGGTAGACAAACGAACAAATTTTAAGATGATACCAATAACTCGAGATGCCCAAAAAAGTGACAAGCGCCTGATTCTTGTACCGCATCGTGACAAATATCAAATAGGACCAACTGATTTGGGCTTCCACTGTGAAGCATGTGGTCTTAGACTAAAAGTCATGGACTTTTGACCCCCTGGGGCAGTGCCACTGACTGTTGTGTCTTTAGGCCATTCCCAAAAGGGGGACATTTCTCGGTTGAGCATAGTAGAATTGTAAATGGGCTGATTCATGTCACGCTCATAACTGTGCCTGATCTACAACAGGGAACTGCTGCTTTTTCTTTCCTGATCCTTACTATTGTCATTTTCCTCTACTTCTTTTGTATGTTTGTCACTCTCTTGTCATCTGCTATTTCCGGGGTGCCTTGATAGTCGAAGCAGACCTTGTGCTGTTGAAGCTAGAGAGGTGAGCAGTCTAAGTCTGATTCCCTGTAAAGACTTCTTCGTTGACACCCACCCCTTGGCGCTCATATGACCTTATGCCTTAAAACCCTCTACTATAAAATAACAAAAATGGACTCTTGGATTGTGAAAGAAACAACGACATTTTAACACTTATCGAGTTCTTTAGAATTTAAACTATAGTATTATTTTGTTCTGTATTTTCTTCCTGTTTTATATTTTCATCCTACTGTTCGATGCCATTTTGTAAGTTTTTCTGAATGGTCAAAATTTGAAGAAATGGGTGGTTGGCGGGTGCTCTGGTGTGGTTTGCTTCTTCTTTCCTATCAGACATCTATCGTCCTTATCTTTCCTTCTTCTTTTTTATGTTTGTTACTCTCTTGTAACACCTCTAATCATCTGGCGCTCATATGACCTAATGCAGTTGCGAGCGCTGTAAAACCTCTACTAAAACTAGAAGAATTTCCCTTACAGTGAGTTCCTCAGGGGGTGCAGACCTAAAGGAAAGCTTTGAGCAGGTGAATGGTTACATTTTTCTTTGTATACTTCAACAACAAATTTAGTTATTGGAGGTGGACATTAAATTGTAGATCTTGTTTCCTGAATTATCTTATTAAAGTTTTAAAAGAGACTTCCTGATGGGTGAGGAAAAGCTGTTTATTATTTTGACTTAACACGTGATCTTTCTAATGTCTTGTGTTTGTGGCTCTGAGAAAATGGTGCGTAGAGATAATCTGAGTTATCTCGCCCAAAATATACCTTGAGCCTAATTTTTATTGAAATTTTGTGAAACTAAAATACGAAGAACTTAAATTTTATGATTTTGTAAGACTTTTTGAAACAAAGAGAATGATACAAACTTATTTCTACATCATATTTTTCAAGGATTTTGCAAAAAAATTATTCTAAATATTTTTAAAGAATTTTCTTGACCGTTGTGTGTTGCAAGTGTCATATAACTCTTTCAAAACATTGACTAAGTGGGTGGTTGCTGGATGCTCTGGTGTGGTTTGCTTCTTCTTTCCTATCAAACACCTATTGTCTTTGTCTCCCCTCCTTCTTTGTGTTTGTTGCTCTCTTGTAACACCTCTAATCTTCTGCACCTATATGACTTTATTGTTTTGCAAGTGCCGTAAAACACTTACTAAAACAAAATATTGACTATACTCTGACTCAAACTTCAACCTCCTTTTGTTGCTTCAGTGTGCCATGGCCATGTTTGGCTACATGACCACAGACCTGTCTCGGGTGGACATGGTTCAGGTGCATGAGATCGAAGTCCAAGGTAGGCTCTTGAGTGTTGAAGTAATTGGGGTTGTTGGCGGGTGTTCTGGTGTGTTTTTTCCTTCTTTCCTGTCAAATATTTATCGTCCTTATTTCTTCTTCTTTTTTTGGGTGGTTTTTCCTCTCTTATAACACTTCCAATCTTCTGCACTGAAATGACTTAATTGTGTTGCAAGTGCCGTAAAACTCTTAATAAAAAACCCCCAACTAAATAAAAAACAAAGTAGGCAACTGCTTGTGCTCCAATTGTTTCCTTTTTTTAATCTTAAAAGTACAGCGTGTCTGGACTTCAGTGCTTTCGTGTCGTATCCATTTTTTGAAATAGTGAAAACAGTTCATAAAAAAGAGTGAGCTTAAGAAGAAGTCACATTTTCAATGTAAAAAAAAAAAATGGAGATACGACAAGAGAGCACCGAGGTTGCGATGTGTTGCTAATTAAAAAATACTTGTTTAAAATGTGATGGTAGCTAAATGAGTTGGCACTAGTAGGCAGGGTTAGAACAGGCTGTCTCATAAATGATCTGAATTGTCTCGACAAGTGTGGAAAATATTAACATTTACCTCATTGCAGACATCATGGTCTGTTGTGTTTACATTTTACTGTAATACGTCCGTAATTTTGCTTCATATATATGTGTACATGAAGAGCTCTGAGGCAGAGTCATTGTCTATATCATACAATATACCTCAACATTTTTCTTTTCTTTCAGTTTCTTACACATGTATAATATTGTATTTGCTGTAGTAAGACCAAGTAATGAATTAATTCCATGAGTGACTTGGGGTGGAGAATTGATGGATGCGAGTGGTTGGCGGTTGCTCTATTGTGATTTGCTCCTTCTTTCCTATCAAACATGTACCATCCTGATCTTTCCTGTTTTTTGTGTGTTTGTTACTCTCTTGTAACACCTCTAATATTCAGCACTTTTATGACCTTATTGTATTGCAAGTGCTGTAAAACTCTTACTAAAAGTAAGTTGAATTGATAGATGGTCTCATGTGGTTTGCTCTATCCACTTCTCTTTTTCATTGGACTTTTTTCGACCTTACCTGCTTTCTGACAATATGTTTCCTTTTAATGTATCATGAAAGCTCATATTAAACTGCAACTCTTTTTTAATCCACAGCTGATGATATGCTGAATCTGTTGTACCATTTTCTGGACGAGTTCCTGTTCCTTTTCTCTGCAGAGCCATTCCTCATAGCTCGGGTAGGTGGAGTGGGTGGAAGAAATAATATATGCTAGTTAGTGAATTCTGACAGCAAATTTTAAAATGTGAGGCTTGCTGACAAAATGAGTTACTTCTCACAATCCACAAATGGAGATGTTGGCCAAAAGTCGACACTAGGGTCAAATTTGTAGATATTTTATTGTCTATTATTTCATACTTATGAATAGTAAAAAACTTGACCTTTAAGCGTGATGTATCTATTTCCATAGGGCTCGAATCTGAGAAGTAACTCATTTTGTCAGCGTGCTTCAGAAATGTTGTTCTCTTTGTTAGAGGATGCTTCTCACTGGTAGCTTCTATTTGTTTGTTTCCTTTTATTGTTACTGTTTGTCTATCTCTGTTTTCTTTTACCTTAGATGTGGGTGGTTGGTGGGTGCTCTGGTGTGGTTTTCTCCTTCTTTCTTATCGAACAACTATCATCCTTATCTCCCCTCCTTCTTGTTTGTGTTTGTTACTCTCCTGTAACGCCTCTAATCTTCGGCACTTATACGACCATATTGTGTTGCAAGTGCCATAAAACACTTACTAAAACAAACATTACCTTAGATGGGCATTGTGGTGTCAATGTGCTTGTCTATATTTCTAACTAGAATCTCTCTCTGATCCTACCCTTGGAGTAGTCTGTTTTGTTACCTAGGTCATGATAGGCCTGGCATTATCTGCTCTTGAATCAGCTGTCTGTCAACAAGAGTTGTAGCCTACATGGTGTTCAAAATTTTTTTTTTCACTGATTGTGATCATACTATTTCATGCTGGGGGCATGAGCGTGGGATTTATTTTAGCTGATGATATGACTGTTTATTTACCTCTGACTACTACAGACTTGTTTGGTAAAAAATTTTCCCGTGTTATTTGCTATTTGGGTAAATACGTCTAATCAGATTTAACTTTTCATAATTCGACTGTTGAGATTATAGAAACAAATAGTAAAGTTTTAAAATATTGAACCTACTACAGATTTGTTGGGAAATAATTTGTTATAAATAGTAGGCACTTACAAATGATGAAGAGAGTTTTATTTATAGTGTCCTTGATATTTTGACTTTAGGATTCAAATTCAAATCTTATCATCAGTTTTTAACTTATTGTAGAGATATCATCTGGGAATTACTATCATTTTCTACCAGCTACATGTACTACCTTGTGATTCTGATTATGAAGGCAGATGTATTACTTTCCACAAATAAAGATAGTTTTATATCTGTTCGCTTTGGTGTCAGTGGAAAAAAGTAAGACATGGAAATTGTGATACAGTGGAATCCTGTTATAACGAGAGGGAGGGGACCGGTGCGAAATGTCCGTTAAAGCAGAATTCTCGTTATTAGGGATCCAGTAATAAATTCAAGGGAAATAGTAAAGATATAATCTCGCTGACATTGAGAGGCTGTGGTGTCAACTTTTATTTGTTCTGTAAGAGCCTGGAATAGTGGGTGGTTGGATGGTGTCCATGGTAGGTTTTTACTCTTTTTTTTACCATTCCTGCCTTACTTTCATTCTTTTCTCCATCAGTTATTGAGTTCACATGCTTCTTTTTCTTAAGCCTAAGTTGAAAATCTGTGAGAATACTTTTTGTCCTCCTTCAGGTGGTGAAGATTACAGAGTTTGACGCTGAAAATTTCAGACTGAAAGCAGAAGGGTGAGTGATGTGGGATTTTTCCTTTCAATTATTGTCGAATGTCTACCAAAAGATGTATTTTATATACAGATTGAAATACATTGCACGGTGTTATGTTATAGGTGTTTTGGTTTGGGTGTCTTAGAAAGAGGCTAAGTGGCCTTTCACTGACTTCTAATATGTGAGGCAGCGTGAAGGAATCAGGCTCTTGTCAATTTTTGGGCACGTAGAGTTATTGGTATTTAAATCTTAAATCTAGTTCACTTGTCTTTATTTGGATTAAAAAAATATCCATTTATCTTGAATACAAGTCGAGATATTTGTGAAAGAAGGAGGTGGAGGTCACCTGTTTTCAGAGGTAAAATTAGTGAGAAAATGGCCGCCACGGATTAGTTATCTCCTTAGTTTAAGAGTCCGTTGTAACTGAAAATTTACATTTTTGTGCCTTAAATCAACGTTTCTCAGAGAAATTCACACAGAAATGAGTTCTTTAATGGGCATGAAAGGTGTTGAGCCAAAAACAAAAAATTCATAAAAATTCATAAACCTGCGGAAATATGCAAGTTTCTTCATTTTGATTATTTTAACGTGAGACTGATTCCACCACGCTGCCTCACATATATATTTTAGTTCATACTGTTCTTTTTACCATTGTGTACTGATTTTCAAAAACAATAATTAAGTGATCAATAAGTAAGTTGTAAGTAAGTAAGTGTTTCTTCAAAGTTTCAGACCATTGGCCCACGTCACATAAGACACAGATTCTACAGAAGAGACTTTCGTGAAAAAAGCATAAGTCCTTAATGACATACTTATCAACAACATGTTTAATTTGTGTTCTGCATATTTCTGTCACTTGGCCGAGTCAGGCTGAAGAGGATTGGGGGATGGGAGGCCGGGGGGGGGGGGGGGGGGGGGGGCGGCTAACAAGCAGGTTCCTTTGAATTTATACAATAAAAATAAATTGAAAGTTGTCTTCACTTTCATGGAAGTTCCACCTCTCACATAAAGGCAAATTTATTAATTTCCACAAATAAAGGTAGTTATATACCTCTTTTCTTTGGTATCAGTGGAAGAAAGTATTTGAAGTTCTCTCTCAGATTCTAGAATTTCAAGCAAAAAAAGATGGAAAAAAATGTAAGCTATGTTCATTCTTTTTCTCCAGGTATGGCGAGCCTTTCGAAATTAGCAAACACCCACAGGTGAGGTTATGTACCATTTTAGGTCATATTTAACGACAGCTTGAACTGAGAATACTGACAAGATGGAGAAAGCAACATCATTGAAATTTGTGAGGCAACATGGTGAAATCAGGCGCTCGTCAAAATAATGAAATTGAGGGAACAGGCATTTTTCGGATGGTTTGGCAGTTTTTCTTGTCGAATTTTTGTTTTTATGGATCAACACTTTTCATATCCATTTAAAAACATATCGGTATGGATTTTACTGATAGATGTCGATTAAGTACACAAAAAATGTACATTTTTTGTTTCCAAGGGCTCTTCAGTTACGGAAGTCACTAAACTTTTGCGGCATTTTTCTAGCTAAATTTACCTCTGAAGTATGGCGATCCCATCTCCTTCAGTCACAAATATCTCGACTCCTATTCAAGATACATGGTATTTTAAAAAAAATCCAAGCAAAATAAGTGAACAAAATTTTTAATGATACCTATAACTCCATACATGTCAAAAAATTTATGAGCGTCTGATTCCACAGTGTTGTGGCACATTTCTTTTCCTTGCTCCTGTCTTAGATCTTGATCTAAATCCCCAGTATCGTCTGATTCCTCTTTTTGACCAGACCAGTCGTTCATTGGCTTTTAGTTTATTTTCTCTGTGGATTGCTGTCCTTGGAAAGATTTATGCTCTCTGGATGTTAAGCTTAGTTCAAAGAGGAAAAGTTTACAAATTTACTAAGAAAAGCTTCAGATTCAAATGATTGTACTTTTTTTTTTCTGCCCTAGCTTGACAGAGACATGTAGAATGTTGGAAGAAAATGGAACAACTTGTCAAACTGAAAGTCGTGCTTATTGTGGTAGTTCACTGAGATTTCCTTTACAATTAATCATGGTCATGAGTAATTCCCAATTGTAGCCGATGTGAAAGTCAAAGTATTAGGCAGTGATGGGGGATTTAGGAACATACAGTCCAGTCCATTTATAGCATCTCTTATTACAGGAACTTGGATATGTAACAGTGATAAATCAAATCCCCATTTTTTTTCTCTTTAAGTGTAAGTAATATAAACCTGGCTATAACAGGACTCAATTTGCCCAAACTCAGATATAACAGTCATCTTGCAGCTGATGAATTTGATTTCAATCCGTCAAATTATGAAAATTTGTCTCGACCAAAACATTTCGCCTGGTTGTATGATCACTTGCCTAAAAATAAACAAACTTTCAAATACATACCCCGCCATAGTGTTGGGGTCACTGATCAATTCTGTCTCAGTGTCAGTAAAACAGCCCACTGGAAAAGGATCTGTGGTAATCGAATATTTACTCATGTAGTAAGCTGAAAGTGCAACGGGACAGGTAGTTTCCCATATAACAGGACTCGCTTTTAACAGGGAAAAACTGCCGGTCCCATCTGTCCTGTTATTTCCGAGTTTGACTGTAGTCGGATTTGTGTTTCGATGGCGGGTCATTTAAGTGGGGTGGAATTTTGTAAAAATCTCAAACCTCTGTTGGCTCAGAATTCTGTCTTTTTTGTTTGGTTTCAGGGGACTGAGGTGAAGGCCATCACTTACTCCAACATGCAAGTACACAAAGATTCGGAGAACAACGACATCTTTGTCATTATTGATATATAAACAGAATGTGTCTTTTTGGGTGGTTGAAGGGTTCTCTGGTGTGGTATGCTCCTTCTTTCCTATCAAGAATCTATTGTCCTTATCTCTCCTCCTTTTTTGGGTTTGTTACTGTCTTGTTACATCTCCAATTTTCAACTCGTGTATCGTCACCCTGCTGGAAAACTGCCGTAACTCAAAAACTGCAATTTTCCAGGAGAGAGAAAAAACTGATTGATTTCTTTAAATAGATTAAAATAGCCAAGACAGAAGAGTCAAACTTGAAGTCGGTGAGTAGTGAGTAGAACACACATCTGCATGCTTTAGCGGTACCAAAAAATTGGAATTCCTCTTTGTTATCTAGTTATGGCATTTTAAAGACTGACATATTTGCAGCTTTAACTATCCCACAACAGAAGTCTTGTATGTGGAGTTGCAACAGTTTACCTCTGGAATGTTGACCCCGACATGATGTTTTTCAATGGAATGCTGCAGTAACTAAAGTTATGACCAAAATCCACCTTGAAAGTGCCATTTCAATAGCAATATACGACACATTGAAGTATTTTAAAAACTTAATGATTGTGGGGAAATCATGTAAAACCTTCAATAGAATAGTCCTCAACAGCTTTGCATTTGATTTGATAATGAACTTAACATGTCATCATTGAAACCGTGCTTGATTTGAGAGGAACAAAAAATATATTAAAGATAAGACTAATTCCTACAAGCAATCTTACGAATTGGGTAATTCACATTTATATCAAGTTTATTAATAACTTCAAGTATTGGCGTATGAGATTCTCAAGAAACAAAGGAGCAGTCAAAATGAATTCTTCCGACAGCAGTTATTGAAACAAATTATATGTGGCTGTGGAATTCATCCCTCAGTTCGTTCTTAAGGAAATTAGATGAGACAAAAGGGTGCACTAAATATTTTTCCATTTCAATTAACAGCTCTGTCTCTCTGTCTCTCTCTGTCTCTCTCTGTCTCTCTCTGTCTCTCTCTCTTTATTTATTTATTTCTCTCTCTCTCTCTTTATTTATTTCTCTCTCTCTCTCTCTCTCTCTCTCTTTCTCTCTCTCTCTCTCTCTTTCTCTCTCTCTCTCTCTTTCTCTCATCAATGGAAATTTCAGTCTGGTCAATTTTTAGATTTCTCGTTTTCGGTTTTATGTCTCTTTGCTTGATTTCTAACCAGACTGATGATTAAAAGCATGAACAGTGCAGTTCACATCCGTCATCGGTATATATTCAAATTAATGTCACCAATTTTGGATAGCTGGAGAGCTGATATCAGCTGTAATGTATTTTTGCAGTGTAGGCTACGTTTTGTGATTTTTCAGTAGGTCATCTGTCATTCCATTAAGTCACTTGCTTAGTCTTTATAGTGGTGGCTATTCATAAATTTGTAGTCGGGCGAAGAATTGACAAAATAATTTTTCGAGTTTTACAGAAAGTAGCTTCAATCAGTCAGCATCTCGAAACAATGACAGTTAAGTGATTTCTGTTGTAATACATAATTTAGAGACCTCCTTATCTTTTAACTATGATTCCCACTTAAAGGGAATTATGAAAATTTGGAAGGGAGTTATTAAATATTATCCCCGTGAAGTCTACCTGAAAGTGGTAATCACAGCTGTGGTATATTGTGTGACAAAGGAATGGAACAACTATGGAGTAAGTTTGTATTATATGAATGCAACGTTGTTGGAATGGATGTGTAACAAATGATTGTAACAATTGTGGAATGAGAATGTGATATATGAATGCAACATTGTTGGAATGGGTGTGTAACCGACGAATATAACAACTATGGAAAGAGTGTGTAACAAATGTTTCCCGTTCCCTCTTTTTAAGAAAGAAATTACCTCCTAGTATTGAAAGTTGTGTCAGGCATCCATTTTTGCATTCTGTCCTTTGTGAAATATACCGTACATAGATTTATATATTTGATGAGTGAATGAGTCAAAATATTGTTGATGGTGTGTAGTCTGTAGATGAGCCCGATGTAAGAGTGGAGAGTTTGGTGTGGTGAGCTGGATGAGGTGTAAATAAAAGAAGCGCTCTGCTGAAGTTTTGATCCTGCTACTTTTGCCCTCTGAGTTGTTTTTATGAAAATAATGTTTTTATGTGATGTATGATGATGGATGAAAGGAACGAATTGGTTAGAGGGTGGCAGTGGGAGGTCTTTTTTTTGTCCTGTGTCCTGCTGTTTCACTAAGTGCGTTATGGACTGTATTAAGAGCAGGGTCACGCCAAGAAGGTACCTTGTCATTGTTGGAAGTAATGGAAGTTCATTAAAATACTCAATAATGCTGCCAGTGTGTTTAATAGGTGCCTCAGTGAGGTTTCAGTTTCAAGGTCAAATGGTGGCTTTTAAGGACAAGCGGACTAACCCAGATTTCGGGGGTTTCTAGAAATCTTAACCTACACCAAAAGTGAGCATTGCCTTACCTGGTATAGGTGAAGTTTGTTTCATTAGTGTGTATATTTTTTGGGTTATAGAGAAAACTCTCCTTTTCTTTTAAAGAAACTGAACAAGGGTCCAAAAACTTTTCCTTCGATTTTCTCAAAACAGCATTTTTCGGGATAGCCCCTTTGTGCTTAGAAGCGACCAAATAATTTCACAATGCTTATTTTATTGAAATGATCAGGTTTGATACAACTGTATCATGGGGGTGGGGAGTGGGGGGTGGGGGTGGGTGTGGGGGAGAAACTCAATAATGACATGATGGTGTGTGACAAAACATCAACACTGAATTGTCTCAATGCTAACTCTGTTCTCTGTGTGTGGTTGTTGGGTGCTCTGGTGTGGTTTGCTCCTTTTTTCCTATCAAACATCTATTGCCTTTATCTCTCCTCCTTTTTTGTGTACTGTATGTTACTCTCTTGTAACACATCCATTCTTTTCGGCAGTAGTTATACGACCTTATTGTGTTGCAAGTGCCATGAAACTCTTACTAAAACTAAACTAACTGTTGTCATCCACCGGTGGAAATAAGAATTTTTCCCGTTAACTAGTTGAGTTGGGATGCCATAGCTTGTCCTAGTATGACTGTGAGAGTTGTGGGCTTGCCCCCGACTCCTGCTTTTTACTAATTTTTCGTGACTGAACTTAGGCTTGAGGGCATTGTTCTTGTATTGTCAGTTCTGATTATAATGGTGTGCCTTATAAAATAACAAAGAAAAATAATTGTGTCATTATGGGATTAAAGTTAAAAGTCTTCTCATGCACAGGAGATTTGAAATCCCTTTCTTCCTCAGATATCCCCCAAAAGCCTCTTGATACACATGTTTGTATTAAGAAATAATTAAAACAGGACATCAAAGTTTTTACAGTTTCATTTTGTTTAATTCATACAAAACCAAAACCAGATAAGCAGCCAAGCATTTTTCTGTCTCACACACTCATTAGCTGTTTTGTATTTTTGTAAAAATTTTTTCAAAGCACAACAGTGTAAGAACAAGCTTTACGCACATTATGTAATAGAATAACAGCATTGCGTAAAAAGGTAGAATGGTGCCTATTTTCTGTACAAAAATCAGTATTTTTGAGGGCTCCATTTCCACAACTCCATTTTTACATTAATTCAGTTCAATGTTCTCAGACTCGCAGGCAAGAATCTTAATACAAATAATATAAAATGAGGACCATTGATTTTTTCTTATAACTCGTAACCATAAAAAAACTAACAAAACCACAAAAAATAACAAACAAACTTTCTGTTTGCTTGGGGGAGAGTAAAACACGTGTCCATGTTTTCCATACTTGGTTTCATGTATTCTTTCCTATTGACCATTCTGTTTTCCTTGTTAAAAGGGATAGTACCTGTGTAAAGTCTAGGACATGGGAACATGACATTCGTCCTCATATAGAAGATTTGCCCTGGTTTGAACATTGGTACTGCAAGTAGAAAATAAAGAGCACTCAACCCAATTCCAGTTCTTTTCATGCGCTCAAACACACACGCACTCCACACACACACTCACACATACACACACACACACACACACACACACATACACACACAAACACACACACACACACACAATTTGATGTCAACGAGGGGAGGTAATTCCAAGAAATTGTAACTCTAAGTACCGTAATATTATAATAGGGCTATCTCTCTTCGGCACCATCCCGACTCTCTCCTTTTTTCACGCTTCAGAGTTGGGTTCTTTTGTACGTTGCTCTATATAATGTAATATTTATGTAATGCCATTAGATCTACGAGGCGTCGTGGTGAAATCAGGCGCTCGTCAAAATAATGAAAGTCAAGAAATTGACATTTTCCCGCAGGTTTGGGAGATTTTATCGGATTTTTGTTTTTTGGTTCCACACGTTTCATGCCCATTGAAGAGCACATTTTTGTGTGGATTTTACTGAAAAACTTTGATTTAAGGCAGAATAAACGTAAAATTTCAGTTTCTACAGACTCTCAAGCTAAAAAAATAACTCAACTTTGGCGGCCATCTTCTCGCCAATTTTACTTCTGAAACCAGATGACCCTCACCCCCTTCATTCACACATTTCTCGACTTCTATTCTACATAGATGGATATTATTTTCACCCAAAACACGAAAAAATGGACAGGCCTTAAGATGATACCATCAACTCCGTATGCTCAAAAATAAACGAGAGCCTGATTCCACCGCGTCGTGCCACTTATAATTAAGAAGTGGTATAATAGGCCCTATTTCAGCGACACACCTGGCTGAATATTTTTAGATTGAAATGTGTCAGGACGTGGTGGAATCAGGCGTTCGTCAATTTTTGGGCCTATGGGGTTACTGGTATAATCTTAAAGCCTGTTCATTTGCCTTCCTTTTGGTGAAAGAGTATCCATCTATGTTGAATAGAAATTAAAACATTTGCAATTGAAAGAGGTCAGGGTCGCCTGGTTTCAGAGGTTAAATTAGCGAGAAAATGCCTGCCAAAGTTTGTTAACTTACATAGTCTGATAGTCCTTGAAAATTACAAATTTACATTTTTTTGGGGTCTCTTTAATCGATGTTTTTCAGTAAAACCACAAAGACATATATTTTAAATATGGACATAACAAGGTGTTGAACCCCCCCCCCAAAAAAAAAGAAAAAAAAAGAAGAAAATTAGGAAAAAATTGCCCATCCGCCAAAAAATGTGCCGATTTCTTTGATTTCATTATTTTGACTAGCGCCTGAATTCACCACGATTCCTTACAAAATGTTATTTTCGTTACAGATGAGTCTGCTGGGTTTAATTTCTTTCAAAACAATAGAAACACTAATAATTCTTTAAAAATGGAAACCCCTTTTAAAACCTTAAACTTAAAAAAGGAGATATATTGCACAAAAAGGGTCAACTTTTAAAATTAAAGTTGATCGTAATGGGCATTTTGTCTTCATGCTCAGATGGGATGTTTGCTCCCCCTCTCTCTCTCTCTCTCTCTCTCTCTCTCTCTCTCTCTCTCTCTCTCTCTCTTATACACACAGTCTTCACACAGACATGCACGCAAACTTACAGACACACACATGAACACACATGCACACCAATACCCACAGACAGACAGACTCACACTGTGTGTGTTTGAGTGTGCTTACCCATGTGTTTAAGTGTGTGTGTGTGTGTGTGTGCGTGTGTGCGTGTGTGCGTGTGTGTGTTTAAGTGTGTGTGTGTGTGTGTGTGCGTGTGTGCGTGTGTGCGTGTGTGTGTGTGTGTGTGTGTGTGTGTGTGTGTGAGAGAGAGAGAGAGAGTTCTGCTGCTGCTTTAGAATCTATAAATAAAGAGTAAAATACAAAATATTGTATTGTTTGAGAGAAGACATGGTCATTATAAAGACGCTTTGATTTCTAGTGATCTGTAATTAATTACATTTTTGTTAAAAGCCATCGAAAAACAGTGTGTCTGAAACGTTTCAAACCTAAAAGCAAATGATGAACTTCACTCTCTCAATGAATGTGCCTAAAGGTAGACTAACCTTAAACACACATCTGTAAAATTGTAAAAGAGAAAAGAAAAGAAATATACTTTTAAAAAGGAACCTGCCTAAACAAAACAAAAAATGCACCAAAAAATATTTTAAAAAACAAACAAACAAAACGTACAAACCCAAAACTGCAAAAGTTCAACAAAATACAACCAAACCAAAAAAAAAAAAAAAAAAAAAAAAAACACCCACAAAAGAAACAACCAAAAAAACAAACCAGGATAAAAAACAACAACTGTTGTTATTAATTTCTAGTTATAGTCCGGACAACATCAAATGACAACTTGTCGACCTCATTACACCAAATCTAAGAGGCGAATCTCTGATTTTTTTTTTTGCATGCGCATCTGAATTCTAAAAGACATGAAAAATCTTGATTTTCGTGCATGTGGGAGAAATATAAAGAGGTGCTGTCAATGTAATAATTAGTACTTAATTGCTCATTAAACTCAATAACGCACACTTTTCATAGCAAGCACGGTACTATGCTAAAATCATTACAATGCAAGGTGTCGGTGCAGGGGCTCAGCCAGAAATTTCAGAGAGGGGGGGGGGGAGGGGCGGGGGGGATACAGTTTGGTCAAACCCAAAACCGGGGATCAACAGAGTGCTAAGTTTGAAGCATAGGCATGTCACTGGGCAACATACATTTTCCAACCAACTAAATATAAAAGGAGTATTATGTGCCTTTTTTATTATTATTATTATTATTATTATTATTATTATTATTATTATTATTATTATTATTATTATTATTATTATTATAATTATTATCATTTCTGACATGTCAACATTGTCTCAGTAGTTAGTAGTTCAGTAGTTTTAAGGCAATGTTTTTTGGTTTTTTTTCTGGTTTGTAAATTAAGTAACGTAACCATGGTGATTAACGGAAAAACGACAGCAAATTGAAACACATGCGATCTCAAAGACCGAGAAGAAAGAAATTTTACTCATTGTATTATCACAATTACTAAACAGTCAATCTAAATAAACCCACTGTTACCAACTAACCGCTGGACTGAAAACAAGTCAGTCATGCGCCACATGCAGTCAGTTAAAAAAAAAAGAAAATAAATTTGAACAAAAAAACCAAAACTAACACTCAATTACCGGTCTTGTTCTAATAAGAAATCCCCGCGCAGACTGAATATAATACCAATTATTATATAGAAAACACCTCTTTATTTTTGTCGTATATATGCACGAAAATCAAAATTTTAAACGTGCTTTTTGGAATTCAGAGGCACTTGCAAAAAGTCAAGGCAATTCGCCTCTTAGTTTCGGTGTAATGAGGTCCATTTGGTGTTGTCCGGGCTATAGCTGTTATGAACGATGAAGTCAACAAGGCAATACTCGACATGTATGTAATAAAGCAAGCGAGCATGGACAAAAAAATTGATAATGATTTATTCTCTTACAAAATGTTTCTATCATTCTTCCATATATTATAAATGTATAAATATGGTAACTCATGCCTTCATCAACAGCTTTACTAGAATTCTAAGAACTTAATAAGTAGGTCAACAATCATAGTTTACTGCCCCTAACCATACACAACAGGAATTATCGTACATTAACAAAAATGCATCGAAAAATGAATAAATAAGAAAAAAACCAACAACAAACAAACAAAAAACAATCAAACAAACAAACGGAACGAAAATATAACCAGCGTGAGAAGGCTATGGTTTTCAGAAGATACACTATGATACACAAAGTGTTTAGCTTGACGAAATGAATTTTTTTTAAAAACAAGGAATGGGCAAGTGCATTTCATGTAGGCCTACATGTAACATCTTTTCACCTCTCTCCATTCCCATACTGTCTTCTGTTTCCTCATTTTTCTCCTTTTTTTATTCCTCTGTTCCCCCCACTCCCTATCTTCATCGTTCTGCCCCCCCCTCTTCTCTCTCCCTGTCTCTCTCTCTCTCTCCCTCTCTCTCTCTCTCTCTCTCTCTCTCTGTGTCTCCCCCCCCCTCTCTCTCTCTCTCTCTCTCTCTCTCTCTCTCTCTCTGTGTGTGTGTGTCCCCCCCCCCTCTCTCTCTCTCTCTCTCTCTCTCTCTGTGTCCCCCCCTCTCTCTCTCTCTCTCTCTCTCTCTCTCTCTCTCTCTCTCTCTCTCTCTCTCTCTCTCTCTCTCTCTCTCTCTCTCCCACACTCTCTCTTTCATTCTTTCACTCTTTTTCTCCCCCTCTCCTACCCGCTATCCTCTATCTTCCTTTTATTCGTTCTGCTTTTCCTGACTTCACTCACGCTCCACCCTCCACCCCCCCCCATCGAAGAAAAAAAATCCCCACGAAGGCTCTATTTTTCCTTGTCACTCCAGTTTTTGTCACTTACACTTACAAGCAAAGAGCACACACTACATAAGACCCTCGTGAATCACTGGATACAAAATTAATAGAGAAGTAGAATACAACAAGCACGATTATTGCAATCTCCTTTCAAAACTGGCATGGTGTATTGAAACACATTCGGTGTACCTTCATAAACATAGCAAGATGAAGGTTGTAAACCCTCCCCCCCCAAAACCCCCCCAAAAAAACCCAAAACAACAACAACAAAAAACAACTCCAAACCCCTCCCCCCAAAAAATAACAACAAACAAACAAACAAACAAACAGACAAACAAACAGCAAAAACAAACAAACCAAAAATAACACAAAAACAGACAAACAACCCCCACCCCCCAAATGATGACATTGATAACCCCCATCCCAACCCCCCCCCCATCTTAAAAAACCCAACAACAACAAGAAACCAACAAACAAACAACAATAACAAACAAAAAACAAACAACCAAACAGCCCGAACAAAAACAAACGGAAAAACAAAACCAAAAAAAAAAAAAAAGTGATGAAGCAAGGACCATGTTCCAGGGGTTCACTTCTTAATGCCCTGACCCACTACACCAGCACTGGAGTTGGTGTGATAAACCTGTCCCCGTGGTTTTATGCACCCCGCATAATTTAGCAAAATTTGATAATTTTTTTGGCCTAATTTCTGATTACTTTCCTTTATCAGTCTTTGCTAAAAAAAACCCCAACCAAACCAGAATCGCAAAATTTCAGATTTTTGGACTCAGTTTCCATAATTTCAGAATTTTATTGAATAAAACGAAGGGGACAGATACACGTGGAGTAAGACAAGATCTAGGCTTTACACGAGAGCGCCTCATCACCAGACAGAATAATAATAATGATACTAATAGATAGCATTTGTATAGCGCAAATCCCCGCTCAACAGCAAGCTCTACGCGCTTTACAATCTTTTCATCTGGGTTACCCCAGCAGACCTGAGAGCATTCTGAAACAAACTCAACGTCTTGGGAAGCATACAGTGAAAGCAGCCATTTATAGGCGCTAAAACACTAATATACTGACAAGATCTTTCGATGTCTATGGCCGGGTACCCATTTCCGCCTGGGTGAAGTGAGGAAAATTTGTGTAAAGTGCCTTTCCCGAGGACACAACTTCGGGCCCGCGGCTCGAACCCACGAACCCGCAACTTCTCGATTACGAGTCTGGTAGCCTAACCACTAGGCTACGGACGCCATATTATATGATAAATATTATATAATATACCGATCGTGAAACACTGACTCTGTATCGTAACGATGGGAATGGAACGTTATTTTAAATACTACAGAGCGCTATACTATTTTGAGAAAAGATACTTCTCAACCGAGAGATAAATCGCGCTTCTTGGATGAAATACTTGATACCGTGCATCTATAGATACATGTATTATGCTTGCGTTACAAGCAATCGAGAAATGTCATCATAGTATGGGAAAAGTTAGCAAGGAAGGCGCCTTTGCTTTTTTTTTTTTTTTTTTTTTGAAAGGAAAAGGGGGGGGGGGGTGCTGGATGCAATTGTCAGTTCGTCTGATGTAAAATTGTGTTTGTTCCTTAAGTTCTCCCAAAACACTTGACATTGACCAAACAGATTTTGTTTTTTTCGTAATTAAATTGCCATAGTTCTGTTCAAGTGGTAGAGGCAACAGAATCGGGTGTTCAGAGGTTCGAGCCCCAGCCCCGCCAGATAGGATCTCTTATGCCTAGAAAAGTCGTTATAATAATACAGTACATTTAATTGAATTTTGCTGTAAGAAACAAACCATCCACTGTAAGTGTGCTTGGAAAATGAGAGAAATGGGAAAAAACGTGTGAATAATATGAAGATTTCAGACTTTAATATGTGGGTTTACCAGACTTTATAGGGGTTTTTAGAAAGAGTTTTACAGCACTTGCAACACAATAACGTCATATAAGTGCCGAAGATTAGAGGTGTTACAAGAGAGTAACAAACACAAAAAAAGGAGGAGAGATCAGGACGATAGATTTTATATGGGTTTGACAGACTTTATGTTGGCTTAATTAACAGACTTTATGAGGGTAAAGCAGACTTATTGTTAGTTTAACAGACTTTCACGTTGTGCGTTGTGCATTCTCCACGAAACAGAAATAGTTGAGGCGTGGAACATAGCTCGGTAAACGTCTGTTTGAGGTCTCTATTGGGAATTTTTGGACCCACTACACGGATTTTTTTCGCCCCTTCCTGCCCACCCAGCAGTAATAGGTACCTAACTTCGAGCTGGGGAAGTAAAGGCGGCGTGGAAAGGAACTGGCCACCCTACCACAATATGCTAAAGTCCCAAGAAGTTGTCTCACTAACAAGGCAATCCCCAATGTCCGGATCGGATGCGGGAACAACTTTACTTTTACACTCATCCGGGGTCTTCTCCCACTCTTAAATGGATAGGGCCAACATTGTAGGTGTGGGGGGGGGGAGGGAGGGGGGGGGGGGGGGGTAGGGTTGACCATAACGTCTTTTGCAAGAACTGATTGTAATTTTTAAAAAAAAGGGAGACCCCAAGAAGACGTTTACCGATGCCGCTTTATATTAGAATAGATTATCACAAGAAGCTTCAATGAGAAGGAGTACACGACTACAAGTTAGTGCCTTGTATTCCTTTTTGAAAGGTATCTCTGTGTTTTTTATCGACATTCTCTTGTACACACACACACACACACACACACACACACACACACACACACACACACACACACACACACATACACACACATACATACACACACACACACACACACACACACACACATATATATATTACATATATATATATATTATTTATATATATAATAATATATATAGGCAAAAAGATGAGCCACTATTGGAGATACAGAAATCAGACAACAGTGCCCACAAAACATTAAAAACACAACTAATGTCGTACAGAGTTCGTAACTTCACACAGCACTGTAGAAAGACCTCAGCGAAAACAGAAACACGACTCCCTGACGAAATACGTCACAATGATTTATGTTCGCACTCATACCCCCCTCCCCACCCCACCCCCCCAAATAGAATAAAATAAAATAAAATAACAAAATAACAAAATAACAAATAAATAAATAAAATTGAATTAAAATTTTTTAAAAATAAATACGGTAAAACACAGGTAATAAGAAATAATGGCAAAAGAAATTGGCTTATCAGCGACGGTGGTGTTCAAACAACCATGTTCACCACGTGTATGATTAATTAGTGTGTAGACAATGTCACCGAAAGTACAGTGCATTTCGTGACCTTTTTACTAACTTACCCTAGATCTATACAGTAAAAACACAACAACAACAAAAATATAAAAACAAACAAACAAACAAAACACCAAAAAAAAAAATAAAACACAAAACCACCCCACTGACAATGTTGAAAACATCACTGCGAATGGTTAAGGCAACAATGTCTCTATTAATTCAAAGGAAAGAAATACTCATAGCATTACTATACTAATATTGTTTTATTTTCATGTGAGTACAATAATAATTGAAGTATTGCTCAGAAAGTTGATTTTGTGCGCTTTTTAGACAGACAATAAGTATTTGCTTTTAGTGCAATATTCAAACTTCTTGCACAAACACAAATAAAAGTAGAGAAAGTGAGACTGGCTATTTGATGAGTTTTAACTAATCATTAATTGTTATGACACAGATAAACACTCACATATAAACACTCATCAACAAATTTTAAATTAATGTATGCATTGGGATTAACTAACTAGTTTATTGTATATGAAAGGTATTTGATATCTGATTATGATTAATAAAAGTACAGTGGTTAGAGTCTTTCTAACTTTCTTTTGTGGCTGCAACACTTGTGTAATCTCAAAACTGACAGACAATACCGTCGGGGTCCCAAGCAATTCACTTTAGTCCGTTTGGGTATTTTTACACCGAGACCCAAAAAAAAAGCTAAATCAACCCCCCATCCCTACCCCCCCTTACCCCCACCCCCAAACAAAAACAAACAAAATCAACACCAAAACAACAAAAAACAACCCAACATAGTCTTTGTCGTGTTATTACTAACAGGAATAATGAAAAGCAAGAAAATTGTAGGCCTTGACCATAGCATTTAACTGCATTTTTGGTGTTGTTGAAAGGTACATCTTTGATATATAATGCTTTGGTAGGGTGTAAAGGTCGAACATTCTCACAACTTGGACCGCAGTGGGTTGCTTGCAACAACGACGATATGATGAGTGCTATGAAAATTTCAATGAGAAGACATTATTTTCGATGTGAGCCATGCGTGATATCGAATGCTATTCAGTTACATCCTCAGACAAAACAAAACATTTGCAGTAAAACTTCAAAGAACTCAATGGACACCATCCAAAACCAAGCTCTTCGTCTTATCTCTGGCGGAATGAGATCCTCACCGACTGCGGCCTGTGAAATCCACACAAATATTGAGCCATTAGAAACTCGAAGAAAACGGGCAGCTTTAGAAATATATGAAAGATCTAAAAGGCTAGAAAATAACCACCCTAATAGAGTCCTTGTTGACAAGTGTAAACCTAATCAAAGACTAAAAAATACAAAATCTGTACTTGACACTGTTCTCAATCTCCAAGAAAAACATCATCTCCCTGAAAGACGAGAACCTCTGGAAAGAGTTCCCTCAACTCTCCCACCACATCTCACCATAGCAAAGCCAGAAATTAGGAAAACACTTTTGGACAAGAGCAATAAAAACACATATCCTGTAGCACTAAAACATTCTGCCCTTGAAACAATTGATTCCTATCCACCAACATGGATCCACTCATACACTGATGGATCTGCCTTTAAGGCAACAATCAACGCTGGATATGGGTCAGTGATCAACTTGCCCAATGGGGAAGAAAAAGAAGTCTTCAACTCCAGCAGGTCCTTCTGCTCCAATTTCATTGCCGAACAACAGGCTATCACCAACACAGCAAACTACATCAACTACTTGTTTGACACTAACCCACTTGCTACCACAGACATCGTTATATTTACAGACAGCCTTTCAACACTAGAGACACTTGAGAGTGGGACTGATGTGAACAAAGATATATTGCATTTGATTTGGAGTCTACATAACTTGATAAGTAGGCACCACGTCAGAGTAGTCCTACAATGGATTCCTGCCCACACTGGGATACCGGGAAATGAAAGAGCTGATGCTCTGGCAAAGAAAGGAGCTTGTCTCCCTCAGCCTGAAATTCCTACGAACTACACCACCTGCTGCCAAATGATCAAGTCAAACCTCAAGGAAGAGTGGATGATTGATTGGGCCACAGGTACGACAGGAAGGAGGATGTATGGCCACATGAATAAACCACTGGTCAAAGATCCAATCAATGAGTTGAGGAGGGGAGATCAATCCATAATCTTCCAACTTAGAACACAACATGTACCCCTCAACCAACATCTCAACCGAATAGGAGTAAAGCAGTCTGCTGCCTGCCCACTATGTGACTACCCCTCAGAGACAGTGGAATATCATCTGTTTTTCTGTAGAAAACTAACTGATTTAAGGCGATGTTTTCTTCACAAGCTACCCCACACATCTAATTGCCTCTACTCCTCAAGACAACAATTAAAACAAACATGCAACTATTACCGAATGGCATCATGCAGAAGAGTTAACGCTCAGATGCTACTGGATCGCTAACAACAACAACAACATCCTCAGACAAAGAGATTCATAGAGAACTGTTTTTCTAAAAAGAGCTTCGGTGTGGACTATCTACACAAAAAATAAGTTTGAAAGGCTTACGGAGAGCTGACCTTTAAATAAATTATATAAGAGCAATTACTGAAGTCTTAGGCTCATCAATGTATGAATTATCAAATTTATGAAATAATCAAATGTGATGATTCTGATAAAATTTATATTCAGTTGTTTTCAATATTCAGCACCAGTGTCTGAGTATTATAGTTCGACATTTCGCCTTATTTACAAAAGGACACAAGAGAAGGTGTTTTAACAATCGCCACCTCAGAATTACAAAGCTCTATCTGACATTTTTGGCAGTTTTGAGAACCTAAGACCATGAGATCAGAAACAAAATGTTTTATCTCCTCTAGTAAAATCGTAAAAACTTTCAGAGTCGTTTTCCAGATATTCAAAAAACTGCTTTCGAAAAAGCTTGATATGATGTGAAACTCAACATCTTTGACGTCAAATTTCTCAAAACTAGGTGCCGAGCAGAAAAAACCGGTGTAATTTTGAGGTAGCGAAGTGTGTCTGTCTGTCTGTCTGTCTGGTGAGATGTACGCCCGTTTTCCCCGCTGACAGGCAAGGTCGTAACTGTCCGCTTCCTCTAATATCACAATCACATCGGGAAAGAGGAGGGGGGAAAAGGGGGGGGGGGTTCACAACAAATTAAAACAGTTTTCTGAGAGGAAAAAGATTCTGACAATTTTGGCTCATGAGAGAGCAACTTTTTAAAAGACTCTGCTTGGAGCTTCTTCTCCCTTTAATGCCACAAGAACTGTTCTGTTTTTCTCCGTAAATAACACAGGACGTCACAAAATGTTTCTGTTTCTCACCACTGCATGAGGCTTGACCTCGTTCTTCCGCAGTTCAAGTTAAGTACATTAACATCCCAGTAACTCATGAGTGAAACAACGAGCTTCGACTTATAACACATAAGTAATCTTCAAAACACTGACGTAAGTGCCTGGCGAATGAGCGACGATGGGAATGTAGCCACGGGCGGCGCCTAAAGAATAGGGTTATAGATGACTGCCGCTACACGTGTGTGCAATAAACCGTGTTAAGTTTCCTTGCTGTTGTTTAGGGAGCTCTGACTTCCCTTACCATGATGATTTATATTTCGTTCTCCCAGAAATGTCTATGACGTCAGTCCGAAACCTGCCCCTCGGAGTTCGAGTCGGTGACGTCAGCCTGGCGTCAGCAGGACATACTCGGGGCCAGTTTAGACTCGTCACGTGACAAACTTGCGTGAAGCCGTCGCCGTGGCAACCTGAGAGCCTTCCGGACCTCATCTCGGAACTGCTTGTTGCACATCCCGTACACGATGGGGTTCGCCACGTTGTTGACCAGGTAGGAGCGGGAAAACACGTTGACGACCACCTGGGCTCCCGGACTCAGCGACGGGTAGAACAAAGGCCCGACGTGCTGACGGATGATCATGATGATGAGAAAGGGGACGAAGGACAAGACGAAGACGGCGCTGATCGCGAACAGCATGAGCGTAGACTTCGGCGGCCTCAACCGCGCGCCGCGCCAGCTGCTGAAGTGGCTCCCGAGGTCCCCCGCACAACGCCCACTCCCACAGACGTGAGTCTCCGGCTCGGCGGCACTTTCCTGCGTCACTGACGGTTCAGCGGTGATCATTCCGCTTACGCCCAACGTCAAGCCGGCCTCTCCCGTATTGAGGTGACATCCGTTCTCGCTATTTAGCGGCACGTCAGCGTTCTCTGCGTCCTCTCTCGCTTTCTCCGCCTCGAACTCCACCATCTTCTTCTTCCTCCTCTTCTTGGCTCGTCGTCGCTTCAACATCACCTTCCCGATGAGGCTGTAGAGAACGGACAGGATCAGGAAGCAGAAGCTCACCCCGCACCATAAGTAGCCGAAGAACGCCATAGGGTAGGGGGTCGAGTCCATCTCGTTCCGGACGGCACAGATGACACCGAGGATGTGTCCGGTGGCCGGAGGTGGGCGGGGCAGAGGGACGACCTTGCTTCCGTATAGGACGATAGCTGGCCACGACACGCCCACTCCGACAAACAGAGAGACGAAGCAGGCAACATTGGCGCTGGGGGGAAAAGGATAAACAGAAACATTGATCTATGATCAGGAAGTTGGCTTTTGCATTAGTCTTTAACGCCAATCTTTGTTAGAGCAGACAGACTTACGTTTTCTAGGTTTTCAAAGCTAATAGAGAGCGTGCAAACAAACCAAAACAAACAAACCAAAACAACGACAACAACAGAAAACTCCCAAACAAAAACAAACTAAAAAACCCAACAACAGCAACAACAACAACAACAACAACAACACACACACATGTGTGCGTGCGTGCACACACACACACATGCGCACGCCCACGCACCCACGCACACATGCAAACGCACACACAACCACACGCATAAACCCACTCATACATACAGGTAAAGAAAGAGAGAGAGACGGCTAGAGGCTGACAGATAGATAGATAGATAGATAGATAGATAGACAGAGAGAAAGCGAGAGAGAGCTAGCTAGAGAGAAAGCGAGAGA
>NW_004797312.1:177823-178750 GCF_000002075.1 Aplysia californica | reverse complement strand
CCCCTCTCCAACACCCTCCCCCCAAAAAACAACAACAACAAAACAACCAACCCAAAAATAAAAACAAACAAATTAAAAGCAAAAAGAAAATACATTTTATGAAAAATAACAATCCCCTTTACTCAACCCCACAAGAAAGAAACCATCAGCTTTGAGAGCCTCATTATATCTCAAAAGTTTTCTATCTGTAAAAAGGAAAAAAGCATAGTTTAGTACAGCCCAATTAGGCCAACGTTGATGTTAGTCCAAACAAACGTTCAACAAAACATCAACGTTCCTTCCATTCTCAATCTATTTCTCTTTTTCGTTTATTGTCTCTTGAAATCCTATCATCAAAATAACTAAGGTCTCTCTACGAATCTGCGAATCTCTGTTGGCCACGTTTGTAAAGTACAGGTCAATACACAGCCTGTCGTCTCTCGGTTAATGATGCGTCCAAACCGTCACGAGGATGAACCAAACAACCTTCAACTTCTCTCTTTTTCTTCAATAGGATGTTGATGGCTAGATAGCTATAGCTATGGCTGTGGCTATGGTTATGGTTATGGTTATGGCTATGGCTATGGCTATGGTTATGGCTATGGCTATGGCTATGGCTTTGGTTATGGTTATGGTTATGGCTGTGACTATGGCTATGGTTATAGTTATGGGTATGGCTATGGCTATAGCTATGGCTATAGATATGGATATGGACATTGGTATGGATATGAATATGGATATTATGGAAGTATATATAACTATAAATATATTGCCGGTGAGAGGAAAATCTACCTCAGTAACATCAACCCCCCTCCCCCACAAAAAAAACACAACAGCAACAGGATAACTGTCAGTCTCCCTAGTGGCGTAATTCAGACACCATTGTTGATTGGTTGTGTACGTCACATTGCTCTTCTTTTTGCTCCTCTACCTTCTCCACCCCCCCCC
>NW_004797312.1:175516-176824 GCF_000002075.1 Aplysia californica | reverse complement strand
GCTTCTGTCTGTCTGTCTGTCTGTCTGTCTGTCTGTCTGTCTGTCTGTCTGTCTGTCTGTCTGTCTGTCTGTCTGTCTGTCTGTCTGCTGTTAGATGTTCAGGCTAGATCTACTATCAACGTGCTTGTTTCGGTGTTTAAGTTCTCAACATCTCTTCTAATGGAATCATTTATTTTTTAAAGGGAAAAGTACATTTTGACCCCAATTTCTTTATAGAAGGTGTTAAAAGTGTCATTCTCCATGACATCCCAACGACCCAAATGTGGCGCCAATCAGAGCACGTGTACGCAATAGATCAAATAAGTTCCGAACTGAGAGTTCAAGTATACTTGTACCCATTTTCTAAACCAATTTCAATATCAATTACTCCTCCTCCTGTCTCGCCGTGCTTCTTCAATGGTTACCAAAGTGACCAACATACAAAATTAGGCAGACATCTGCCCTTCAAATCTGAACTGGACCAACATAATAATATAATCCTATTGTTTGTCCATCGAAGAAAACATCTTCATTTCCTCAGCAAAGAACAATTTAAGTGCTTTGACGTTTGTTTCGACTTATTTTTCTGTGCCAAATAGTTTGATAAACTTCACAAAAATTGCTTGACGAAAAATAACAAAATTATAATAATTCAGTACCGGTACCAATAGTGATAATAATAATAATTATTAACAGGGGTAATAGCACTTCCACTTTGGATCTATCTTATCAACAACTCGTACTCGTATGAGCCTTGGCCAAATGAACGAGAAATAAAAAAAAAATTATCTAACTGATTAAAGTTTGTATTTGAAAACCCTTGTCGATCAACCACACACGAACAAATCCCATCACCTTAATCACAAGAAGATTAAAACTAGATTACTTAAATAATCAAAACCTGGACTATGAGTATGAGCAATGCTATCCCACTCCTTCGTACCCAGTCACTGATTTTTTAAAAGCCAGACACTCCCCAAATAAGAAATCTCCTTCTTATCTACGCGAGATCCTAAATGGATTAAAGCGTTAGGGTCTGCGAGCTTTGAAGTACGCTGCCTAAATTATTAAACCTCTGGCTCATAGTTCACACTTTGAAACGCCCTTGAACTCTTGCAATCCCATCCCCGTAGATTCTAAGGTCCTGAAATTGATTGAAGGAGTTAACGGCTAGACGGGGGAGAACAAAAGGATCTTCTAGGGGAGACTATCGATTTTTCCCCGAAAGCCACTTCAGAGATCGGCCCCTGAAGGGATGCCATTCCAAGTCCCAAGGGCTTTTTTCCCGGAAGACGTTTTGTGCAAAGGTTAACCAGAGGGGCGACCCCC
>NW_004797312.1:171742-173748 GCF_000002075.1 Aplysia californica | reverse complement strand
GGATGGATGGATGGATGGATGGATGGATGAATGAATGGATGGATTGATGGATGGATGGATGGATGGATGGATGGATAGATAGATAGATAGATAAATAATAGATAGATAGATAGATAGATAAATGATTGGTGATTACAACAGACAAGAATCACATAGATGATTTGTTTGTTTTGTTTGTCCGAGCGAAGAAAAGCACACAGACCCAATAACTGTCATTTAGGGCATAGAAAAAATAAGACAGAAAGACAGACAGACATATCAAAAGAACGTTGAAAATAAAGAAATAAGGCCAACCAGTGGCGCTCTCCAACCACCAAGTTACATTGATTAGACTCATTATAACAATTGACTCAGAGAAATAGAAAAAAAGGTAAAAAAAAATCCCATGCTTATATGATAACTTATAATATCATGTGATTTATTTACATAAAGATCGGAAAAACAAAATCTTGTCAGAGATGTGTTGGTATCCAATACAATATAATATTGTTATTATTATGTCTATGCGAGTATCCTTTATCTGTCGCTACGAGTCGTCCGTTGCCTTTTCTTTTACTTTCTTCAGCTGTACATAAAACATACAAGTGCTTTTACAGGAGCAAAATATATATTACTCTTTGATCTAGCTGTTTTTAACCCTATCCGTACGTCGTGTTTTACTCTCGTATCCATACGGCGTGGGGAACTCTGTGCCACCACTTTCCAAAGAGGAAATTTACTAGATCTAGTTGATCCGATCCGTACACTTTGAATAGCAGTCTGTAAAAATGATTTTTTCGAGAAATACGGAGTTTCAAAGAGATCTACGCCCTCGAAGAATTCTAAAATGTGAAGAATACAACCCCGGGGGTACAAAATGACCCCGGGGGTACAAAATGACCCCGGGGTGTACGGATAGGGTTAACTATAACACCGTTTATCCGTGTCATTACTTGATAGACGGAGCAAGAACATAGAGCTTCCGGTAACAGTGCTTGGCCTTGTTAGATGGAAATTAGCGGGGCTTTTCTTTTGGTGCGCACTTAGCTCGTCCGCTGAAGTTATCGCATTTTCTCGTATACTCCATTGCGGAAAATATAAATTATTGAAAGGAGTGGTCAGAACAAATAGACACATTATGCAGGCCGACATAAAGGGCCTAATTACTCATTCTTGTGTATTTTGTTCCTTTCTCAATTCTCTTCTCTTCAGCTGTGCAGATAACTTGTATTCTTTTATTTAACATTTGGAGCTGTTGTTCCAGATTACATAAAATATTCATGTCTCCCATTCTGTGATTCGATGTTAGAATGTTTGTCGAGTTATGTAAACTCTCAGCCGGTCTGGGAATTTCAAGAAGCACACTTGCTCCCCAACATTAGCAGTTTTTGTCTTTATTCTTGCATTTGTCCCACGTCCATACTTGGGTTGGCATGTTAATGCTCTTTCCCTACGAGACAAGCAGAAATTGATATTATGAGAAAGTGAGTCATGTCACAGCTTTGCAATATCAAGATATGAGGGAAAGAGGAATACTATGATATTACAGTTTATATTTCTAGCATTCCGCTTCTTCTTCTTTCGCCTATTTCAGCTTTCACAAGCTGTCGTGGAGGGGTTTGTTTTCATCTAATCACACACAAATATAATTATTTATACAGAAAAACAAATGCGCATACAAACACACACATACTTACACACACATACATACACACACACTCACACGACACACACATACTTTCAGACACACAGAGATACCCAAACACTTACAAACATACACACACACACACACGCACGCACACACACACACACACACACACACACACACACACACACACACACACACACACACACTCTCTCTCTCTCTCTCTCTCTCTCTCTCTCGTTCTCCTTTCTCTCTCTCTCTCTTACACGCACACAAACACAGAGTAATACACAGACGCACACATATATACACACACCTTGTCGGGGGGGCCGGCCTGGCCCGTCTGACGACATGGTGGGGGGTCTGTCGTAGTGGGAAGAAG
>NW_004797312.1:169859-171439 GCF_000002075.1 Aplysia californica | reverse complement strand
ACACACACACGAATACACATACACACACACACACACACACACAAACACGCACACAAACATACAATATAATCGAGTCTTTCTTCGGTGTCCTAATCTTTATTTTGGTTACGTAAGTTCCAACTATGTCAAAGGCTAGGAGCGTTGACCTAGTAGATTACTAAATGCAACAATGTCATCATTACAAAATCTGTTCCATAACCTCACATGCGTACTTTTTTTTTCTAGCTCAAGATAAAAAGAGACATGACTGACACTACCACTTACTTACAAAAACTAATTAAGTGAAAGTAGAAACACACACAAAAAAACAAACAAAACAAAACAAAACCAAACAAACAACCCCAAATGATTAAAAAAACAAACACTCCCCAAACAACAACAATAACATCCAAACAAACCTCAAAAGAACAAAAAAAAAACAACAACAAACAAACAAACAAAAAACGCCCCTAATAAACAAACAAAGTAACAATCGTCAGCAACATTCACTAAGTTTTCTATCCCCTATTTTTGTTCCTTATTGACTATTGTCCGTCAGTTAATTTTTTTCGTTTCCTACTTCCTGATCCCTGAGGTGCATGGACATGAATAGAGAACGCTGCTCTGCGATTGGTTGCTGCATTGTAAAATCTTGATTTGTATGACAGGAAAACACCAGACACGCTTTTCGCTAGCCTGTGATAAAATCAACAGCATCAGGAAAAACGTAGACCTATTATTTGTGAGGCAGCGTGGTGGAATCAGGCTCTCGTCAAAATACTCAAAAGTGAATGAACAAACCTGCATTTTTCCGCACGTTTGTGAATTTTTATCAAATTTTTGTTTTTTGGCTCAACACATTTCATGCTCATTAAAAAACTCATTTCTGTGTGGATTTTTCTGAAAAACATTGATTAAAGGCACAAAAAAGTAAATTTTCAGTTACCACGGACTCTTAAGCTAAGAAAATATCTAACCTTTGGCGGCCATTTTCTCACTAATTCTACCTCTGAAAACAGTTGACCCCCAGCTCCTTCAAATGCAAATATCTCGACTTATATTCCAGATAAATGGATATTTTTTTCATCCAAATAAAGACAAGCGAAAAAGCCTTAAGATGATACCAATAACTCTACATGCCGAAAAATTGACGAGAGCCTGATTCCACCACGCTGCCGTACAATTTGTTGTTGTAAAAGCAGCACTAAGTGGTCCCAAAAGATTTTCTATTGAGAAATATGGATTGAGATTTAACACAATACGTTGAATGTGTACAACCTGGCGCTTGTAACTAATGGAACGTAAACATTAACAGGGAAGTGGGAACGGTGAGAGGGGAATACAAACACAGACAGGCAGGCAGGCAGACAGACAGACACATATACAGGCAAATAGACTGACAGACAGGCAAGCAGAAAGATAACAAGACAGACAGACAGAGAGACAGGTAAACAGGCAGGCAGGCAGGCAGACAGACAGACAGACAGACAGACAGACCAACAGGCAGGCAGACAGGCAGGCAAACAGATAAGCAGGCAGATAGGCAGATAGGTAAATAGACAGACAGAAATACAGACACACACACACACAGACAGGAAGAC
>NW_004797312.1:166518-169333 GCF_000002075.1 Aplysia californica | reverse complement strand
AGAGAGAGAGAGAGAGAGAGAGAGAGACTGACAGACAGACAGACAGACAGACAGACAGACAGACAGACAAACAGACAGAGCCACAGCCACTGCCAGAGATAGACCCAGAGATAGACAGAGACCGGGGCAATACTCTATGAAAAAATGGGAGACATAGAGACGATACTCGGAGATAAATGTCAGCTCACATGTGTGTCTGGGTGTAGAATGTTCGTTTGTGTTATTGCAAGATTTGGGCCAGGGTGTCACCATCTGCCGGAATGGATGCAGGGAATCTGCTCATCACCCCAAGCCCACTTGTGGCAACAGAACAACAGAACCACCTGAGTCTCAGCACTCACATAGCACAAGAGCGTGTAGACCTGTGTACGTGTAATAGCTTTTTAAATTTTTAGTAAGAGTTTTACAGCCCTTGCAACGCAATTAGGTCATAATAAGTGCCGAAGACAAGAGGTGTTACAAGAGAGTAACAAACGCAAAATAGAAGGAGGGGAGAAAAGGACGATAGCTGTTTGATAGGAAAGAAGAAGCAAACAACACCAGAGCACACGCCAATCACTCACTCAGCACTGACATAGCACAAGAACGTGTAGACCTGTGCCCATGTCTTCTGTGAAATTGTTTGGCGATTAACTCTCGGTGCAATGAGCAGGAGATCGAGTCCCCATATGGGGTTGATGGCTTATTGATTGTCTTCGTTCTTCGCTAGAAATTAGTGATCAGTGTAGCCTGGCTAGGCCCTCACAGACAAGATACGAGCATCTCGTGTTCAAAATGTTTGTTGAACATCAGTAAGAGTTTGATCAGATTTGGTTTGTGTTCTGTTTTAGTAGACTTTTTACCGCACTTGCAACACAATTTATTGAGTCACACAAGAGCCTAAGATTATAGGTGTTACAAGAGAGCAAGGAACACAAAAAGAAAGAGGAGAGATAAGAACGATATAACATGTTTGATAGGAAAGAATGACCAAACCACACAAAACCACCTGCCAACCACCAACGTTCGTATTTTTATAATTTGTATCGACTGGGTTGTAAACCATTTGTGAGGCAGCGTGGTGGAATCAGGCTCTCGTTAATTTTTGGGCATGTAGAGGTATTGGTATCATCTTAAAGCTTGCTCACTTGTCTTTATTTGACGTAAAAAAAATATCCATTTATCTTGAATACAAGTCGAAATATTTCCGAATGAAGGAGGTGGGGGTCATCTGTTTTCAGAGTTAAAATTAGTGAGAAAATGGCCACCAAAGATTAGTTATTTCTTTAGCTTAAGAGTTCGTGGTAACTGAAAATTTACATCTTTTGTGTCATTAATCAACGTTGTTCAGAAAAATCCACACAGAAACGAGTTCTTTAATGGACATGAAAGGTGTTGAGCCCAAAAAACAAAAATTTGATAACAATCCACAAACTTACGGAAAAATGCTAGTTTCTTCACTATGATTATTTAGACGAGAGCCTGATTCCACCACGCTGCCTCGCATTTACAATGATCGTAACAGATGAACTTTTAAAGACCGAGAGTAACAAATCTTGTATTTTAAGGACACTGACCTTTCAAATACGCTTTGTACACTTCTCTTAATAGCAAGTTCATTTTCAATTAGGTCAAGTGAAAGAAGAACACAGATCCATCACTTGCCATATTGTGCTTGGACGAAACAGGATTAACAGACAGATCAGACAGAGGAAAGAAGAAAAGTTGAGGTTATAATTAATGAAGCATTCACTCTCCTTTCCATAAGACGAAGATGAATTTAGAGTCAATATATTCAAAGCTAAATTACTTCATTAAACTTAAACCCTTTTTACTTTTTATTTTTATTTAGTAGAAGGTTTTACGGGGCTCACAACTGCACAAGGTCATATGAACGCCAAGGGGTGGGTGTCAACAGAGAAGTCCTTACAGGGAATCAGGCTTACTCTGCTCACCTCTCTAGCTTCAACAGCACAGGGTCTGCTTCAACTATCAAGGCACCCCGAAAATAGCAGGTCACAAGAGAGTGACGAACATGCAACAGAGGTAGAGGAAAATGACAATAGTAAGGATTAGGAAAGATCAGGCACAGTTATGAGCGTGAATGGCCTAAAGACACTACAGTCAGTGGCACCGCCCCGGGGGAAAACCTTTTTTAATTCTTGTTCTTTAAAAAAAATTTTGTTCTTTGTCCAAAGACTTTGTAGCAGAGTAATTTAGAAGAAAAAATGTTAAATCAGAAAATGAATTATAGAGTAATGCATCTAAAAACAATAATGAATTCTGGCATCAACGTTTAAATGATCAACCTTACTTAATTGATCAATGATAAACTGACAGACTGACCAATTAATAAATCGATAGACAATTCCTACGTCCCATTCTCGAACCCCCCCCTCCACTTTTGAGAAAAGATCCAGCAAATCTTCATTAAAAGAATAAATGCACCCTGAACTGTTATTATTAGCCAACACAATACAATCTAAACGATCCCATTTACACAGCATACTTCCGTATAGGACAAACGACTCGCAAGGGACAAGACAGACAAACTTTCAGAAACATTCACACCTTTCTGGGAGACAATCAATACAAACTGCCATTGTACAAGCACTATAATACAAACGCAGAAACAAACTCAATTCTCTGCTTCATCCTGGTTCTCGTTCTCACCAAGATGAAAAAAACGTAGGTCTACTTTTCTTTTTTGATCACCTAAGATAAGAAGTGTTACTTGATAAGGTAAGATAAGATACGTCTTTATTGTCCAGATCCTGGCACATTGGTTTGGTGTTTCACCTCGTACACACACACACACACACACACACACACACAC
>NW_004797312.1:164225-166418 GCF_000002075.1 Aplysia californica | reverse complement strand
TTTAAAAGTCAAATAAAGGGAAATCGGAAGGCCTTGGAGGGGAAAATAAAAGGAAAGTTGAAAACAAAGGCGGACAGAAGGAAAAAGTAAAATGAAGATATAGTGAAAACGACCGCGGATGGGGTTCAAAATAAAAAGCGCACACGGAGGTAGAGCTGAAAGACAGAAGGAAGAAAAAGAGGGCGGAACCCATAGATTCCCGGGATTATTTTTAAAAACTTCGTTTGTGTTTTGGAAACAAACCGATAATTTTTATAATATTATATCCCCAAATTTAGAGAGGGAAAGAAAGACAGAGTCAGAGACTGACAGAGAGACAGAGAGAAACAGAGAGAGAGAGAGAGAGAGAGAGAGAGAGAGAGAGAGAGAGAGAGAGAGAGAGAGAGAGAGAGAGAGAGAGAGAGAGAGAGAGAGAGAAAGACAGAGAGCGAGCGAGGGGGGGGGGGCGTGCAGTAGACCTCCTGTCTGTGCTTTGTGACAGACCATCCTGACCAAATTATTGTTGCTGCAAGCACTGTGACATTTTGTTAGATAACATATATCTATGTATGTGTGCATTATGTATACATTAAACGTACGTGTATTATAAGTGAATAAATATATACTCATACTCACTAATATCTACACACGCAACGTCAAGTAAAAACCATATGGGGGCTCTCGTGGCCTAGAGGTTAAGGTGTTGGCCTCTCATTCAAAGGTTCCGGGTTCGAATCCGGGTAGCGACCGAAAAATTTTCTTCTCTAAAATTGTCTCCTTTCACCTTCTTTCCTGCTCTCTAGCAATGTTCTGTTGTCTGCTTTCATTTCCACTTTCTGCCCCCACCCCCTCACCTCCTTTGCCCCCTCCTCTGGGCTCCTGACTCTTTCTGCAGCCTTTCTACTGCTACTCCTTGGCTCCTCCTTACTGCGGTCTCTCTGCCACGCCCCTGATCTTCTGGTAGGAAAGATCTACACCTAGCCTTCTCGGACAAGGGCAAAAAATCTCGGAGGGCTCGTGTGCAAGCTGCGCACGTTAAAGATCCCTTGGTGGTCTAAAATCGATAAGAGTAGGCTTTGGCCGCCCCCCGGGCAAAATTCAAAATTTCCTACCAACTGAAAATATAAGGTGTGTCCCGCGCGCTCATATGACCTATGCAGTTGCGAGCGCCGTAAAACACTTTACCAAAACAAAAACAAACAAAACAAAAACCATATCATTTTACCCAATCCTTACACTCCACAATAGCTTTTTGGGGCAAAACGGAAAATGAATAGCTAGGGGAAACATAATAATTAAAACGTGGATCAAGGCAAATATTGCATCTTTCAAAGATTCTTTCAGAGGTTCACATTAAAGATAGAGAGAAACCCACTTTTTTAAAAAGAAAAGCTACTAAATGGCAAAACAAATAAATCAATTATTCTATTAGCTATCTGTAAATAACAGACCTTTTTTATTGTCTGGAGTGTGGAGAAACTGGAACATATTTTCTGATCTCCCTCTCTCTCTCTCTCTCTCTCTCTCTCTCTCTCTCTCTCTCTCTCTCCTTCTCTCTCTCTCCCTCTCTCTCTCTCTCTCTCTCTCTCTCTCTCTCTCTCTCTCTCTCTCTCTCTCTCTCTCTCTCTCTCTCTCTCTCTCTCTCTCTCTCTCTCTCTCTCTCTCTCTCTCTCTCTTTCCCTCTCTCTTCTTACATTACCCTTCTCACACACACATATATATATATATATATATATATATATATATATATATATATATATATATATATATATATATATATGTGTGTGTGTGTGTGTGTGTGTGTGTGTGTGTGTGTGGTAGATAGAATGAGCGAGAGGAAAAGACAGAGACAGACAGAGAGTAAGGAATGTGGGCGAAAGAGAGAGAGAAAGAGAGAAGAGAGAATGGGAGAGAGAGAGAAGAGAGAATGAGAGATAGAGGGGGAGAGAGAGAGTGAGAGTGAGAGTGAGAGTGAGAAACAAATGGGTAAAATCCCTGAGAGATAGTGAGAGTACAAAAGAAACGATTGGTGTTTTTGTAAACAAGTGCTGAAGTTTCGGCACCTTTTGTCGCGGAGAGCAGCCCAGAGATATGTCCCTTGGGGACTGTTCCTCCCAACTGAGCCGAAAATAACAGCATGTCAGGGGAACACTGAAACGGTTCTTTGAACTCTCTCTCTCTCTCTCTCTCTCTCTCTCTCTCTCTCTCTCTCTC
>NW_004797312.1:160183-164125 GCF_000002075.1 Aplysia californica | reverse complement strand
CTGTCTGTGCTTTATGACAGACAATCCAGACCAAATTATTGTGGCTGCAAGCACTGTAACATTTTGTTAGATAACATATATATCTATGTATGTGTGCATTATGTATACATTAAACGTACGTGTATTATAAGTGAAGAAATATATACTCATACTCACTAATATCTACACACACACAACGTCAAGTAAAAACCATATCATTTTACCCAATCCTTACACTCCACAATAGCTTTTTGGGGCAAAATGGAAAATGAATAGTTTGGGGAAACATAATAATTAAAACGTGGATCAAGGCAAATATTGCATCTTTAAAAAATTCTTTCAGAGGTTCACATTAAAGATAGAAAGAAACCCACTTTTTTTTTTATAGAAAAGCTACTAAATGGCAGAACAAATAAATCAATTATTTTATTAGCTATCTGTAAATAACAGACCTTTTTTATTGTCTGGAGTGTGGAGAAACTGGAATATATTTTCTGATATCTCTCTCTCTCTCTCTCTCTCTCTCTCTCTCTCTCTCTCTCTCTCTCTCTCGCTCTCTCTCTCCCTCTTTCTCTCTCTCTCTCCCTCTTTCTCTCTCTCTCTCTCTCTCTCTCTCTCCCTCTTTCTCTCTCTCTCTCTCTCTCTCTCTCTCTCTCTCTCTCTCTCTCTCTCTCTTAGGCTCATCTCTATGACCTTTGGTATATGATAACTGTGATGTGGCAGACACCCTTAAAGATCATGGGATGTCCCTCCTACAGGCCACACGACTTGCTGCAGACAGACACCTGTGTCTCCCCGCGACACCCCAGGGTACAAGCGGAAGAAAAAAGTAAAAGTAAAGTAAAAGTAAGTGATGTCTTTTGTTGAAACGTGCTCTTTTAATTTAAAAGCGCTTGCCCAACAGGTCAAGCACCTACCTTGTTTGTTTTTGGCAAGTGTTAAACGGTACTTACAACTGCGTACGGTTATATGAGCGTGCGGAAGCACTGATCTCATCATCAACATGCTGATGAATATTATTTTAAAGAGACCGCACCCACGAGTCCTTTGCTCCATTACTGCCTTCTCTTATCTTGTAATCCAATGTCACACCCATGAATTTTCTACACCCATTAATTTGCCACACCTTTGATTGCACCATTGCCCATTTCTGAAAAAATCTACAGTGGAGAAAAAAGTTGAACTAGCAACAACAGCAACATAAAAAACAACCAAAAAAACCAACGACAACAAAACAGACAAACCTGAAACAATAAAACAAAATTTAAGAAAAAACAACAACAAAACATGACTCCCCCCTACCCCGACAAAAACGTAGAAACAAAACCTAAAAAAAAACAAAATTATGATAATGGGCGTTAACATAATAACAAAATAACAATGTCTGTCTACTGCCTTGTATCAGGTGGTTGGAGGGTGCTTCTTGTAGGTCCTACTTTTTTTCTGTGGTGTCTTTCTACCAATCCTTCCTTTTCTTCTTACTTGTTCATATTAGTTCTGTCGATCATAAGTGCATAAAGAGGACCCAGGTTTTTCTTTAACAAGTGTCTGATGAAGCTACTGAGGATCAGATGAACAAACAGGATCAACAACGAGGAAGTATTAAGAAGAACAAAACAGAGCCCGGTCAGAGATGATGTGGGAAGCAGGTGTTAGGGATGGATTGGACACACTTTCAGGAAGTCAAGCAGCTGCATAAAAAAGAAAGTGTTAGACTGGAACCCACAGGGTAAACGATCAAGGGGAAGGCCACGTGGAACCTGGAGAAGACTGAGAGAAATGGATGTACAGAAAATTGGGAAGACACGGGGTGACATCTTGCGATTAGCCAATGATAGGGAAAGATGGAAAGTGTTTGTTTGTGCCCCCTACCTTGATCCAGGGTGAGAAAGGCAATGATGATGATATCGATGTTCTTATTTAAGGGATGGTGGGGCACCTGAAGGTTATCTCGGCTATTACAAACCACAGAGAGCCAATTTTTCTGTGGGACATCTGTATCATTTGGGAATTTAAAGTCTATTCTTTTTAAAAAGCCAATTTGATAGGAGCTGACAAAATGGGTTACTTTTTGCAATCCAGAAATGGAGATATTGACCAAAAATCGACTCTAGGATCAAACTTATAGATGTCTTATTGATTTCATATTTTTAAAGTATAACAAGCCCTTTATGATTTCATACTTATAGATAGTAAAAACTTCCCCTATAAGCGTGATGTATATATTTCCATGGGTATAAAATTGGAGAAGTTAATCATTTTGTCAGCACGCTTAAAACATCTTGTTCGGTTACCATGGAACCGGCGGTCATTTTGGATTTTGTATACCTATTTTGATTCCACTTTATTTGTACAGATAAAGAAGAGATCTAAAAAATTGTTTTGAGGAATTTATTTTTATATATGCTTTAGTTTCCATCGTGGCACTTGAAAATCGGCTTATTGCATTATTGTGACTCCCCCCCCCCCCCCCCCGGAAAAATCAAGCTATCGGAGGCCATTTATCAAAAGCTAAATTTGCACCCCAAAAAAATTCATCTATACTTTTTTTTGATATTATTAACACCGCAGAAATAGAATCGGGGTTTCCTTCCAAAACTTAAGCATATAAGCGGTACAAAACATGTGTTTTAAAACAAAAAAAGTATTTACTCTTCAAAAGTCCCTACCCTCTGCTCTAAAATGACTTCAAACACCACTTTAGGATACAGAAACGCTTACATACGTGTTTGGACATTGTTCAGGAAATATCCAGGAAATACAAAAAGTAATCACCCCAGTTTTCATAATTTCACCCAAAAACACAATTTTTAGGTGCCCTTAACACCAAAAACTGTCTTCCAGAATCGGGTTCACTTTATTGGTTTCTCTCTTTTTTTACTTTCTTTCTTTTGAGGACTTCTGAGGTCAGGTCAATGCGCTCAGCTTTACGAATATATGTGCAACGTCGTGGTGAAATCAGGCGCTCGTCCAAAATAATGAAAAAGAAGAAACCGACTTTTTCCCACCTTTGAGTAATTTTATTCTTTTTAAAAAAAATATTCGGGATAGGTATATTTTATGCCAATTTAAAATTGCACTCCTGCGTGGACTTTACTGAAAGTCGTTGATCAACAGCACAACCCCCCCCCCCCCCCCTCCCCTTCCCGCCCCTTGCCAAAAAATATCCCAACAAAAACACAATTAATTTGCAGTTTCATCGAGTGTTTTCTTCCGTCTACTGGAAAGTTGTATTCTTCTCAGCTCTAGTAGACCCTCACAGGCAAGTCCGAAGCAGCCTGCCTCCAGAATAAATGTTTAATTGTGGTGGAGGACCCGAGAAAGATGCACAGTTACAGTGTACGACTATGTTGGTGTTTCTGTGTGTGTGTGGACGAAAGCTAGTGTTGATTCTTTTGTTCTTTGTCTTTCTTTTTAATTTTTTTCGGGGGGGGGGAAGGGGGGAAGGGGGAAGGAAAGTTAAAATACAATGTTTTTACCCTGCTTTCCACACAAGTTAGATAATTTAGGAGGCGGGCCTCGGACCCCACTCTCACGGCCAACCCACACCTCCCAGTTGAAAGACCGAGATACACGATAATTATTTTCCCTCACTTGGGACTAGAACCCAGTTTTCCTGCGTGCGACAGCGAAGCGCTATCCGTTGTACCACAGACGCCAATGTTAGTTTGTAGTTGTTGGAGACTCTTTATCCAGTTGCCAGCGCCGTAAAACCACTTACCAAAACAAAAACAAACCTCATAGTTTTTCTAGTGTTGTGTACCTAATAAGACCATTATCTTATGTTTTACATCCCTATCTATCTATCTATCTATCTATCTATCTATCTATCTATCTATCTATCTATCTATCTATCTATCTATCTATCTATCTATCTATCTATCTATCTATCTATACATCCGTGTTGAGCGGGATTCTGCAGCTCAGCACAAAGATGGAGATTCTCGATAATGCTGACTTCTT